>NW_019242700.1:523755-631300 GCF_002742605.1 Olea europaea var. sylvestris | reverse complement strand
CGTGTGCAAAAGTTGCGCTCAATTCTTCGAACGCCGACAATCCAATAATGCAAGTGCTCGTTCTTCGAAAAAATGACCGAAATCCCTCATACGTCATGGTAAAGCTGTGAGTTCAATCCAAAACTGTCGCTACAGTTTTGAAAAGTACTTATGGGCCCAAAACGGACACCATGTGCAAAAGTTACGCTCAATTCTCCGAACGTCGACAATCAAAATATGTAAGAGATCGTTCTTCGAAAAAAATGCCCGAAATCCCTCATACGTCATGGCAAAGCAGTGAGTTCAATCCAAAACGGTCGCTACATTTTCGAAAAGTACTAATGGGCCTAAAACAGACACCGTGTGCAAAAGTTACGCTCAATTCTTCGAACGCCAACAATCCAAATATTCAAGTGCTCGTTCTTCGAAAAAAATGCTCGAAATCCCTCATATGTCACGGTGAAGCTATGAGTTCAATCCAAAACGGTCGCTACATTTTTGAAAAATACTTATGGGTCCAAAACGAACATCGTGCGCAAAAGTTACGCTCAATTCCTCGAACGCCGACAATTCAAATATGCAAGTGCTCGTTCTTCGAATGAAGAATGCCTCAAATCCCTCATATGTCACGGCAAAGTGGTGAGTTCAATCTAAAATGGTCGATCCATTTTTGAAAAGTACTTATGGGCCCAAAATGGACACCGTGTGCAAAAGTTGCGCTCAATTCTTCGAACGCCGATAATCCAAATATGGAAGTGCTCTTTCTTCGAAAAAATTACCGAAATCCCACATACGTCACTGTAAAGCTGTGAGTTCTATCCAAAAATGTCGCAACATTTTCGAAAAGTACTTATGGGCCCATAACGGACACCGCGTGCAAAAGTTACGCTCAATTCTTCAACGCCGAAAATCCAAATATGCAAGTGCTCGTTCTTCAAAAAAAAAGGCCCGAAATCCCGCATACATCATGGCGAAGCTGTGAGTTCATTCAAAAACGGTCGCTACATTTTCGAAAAATACTTATGGGCCCAGAACGGACACCGTGTGCAAAAGTTGGCGCTCAATTCTTCGCATGTCGACAATCCAAATATGCAAGAGCTCGGTCTTCGAAAAAATGCCCGAAATCCCTCATACATCATGGCAAAGTAGTGAGTTCAATCTAAAACAGTCGCTACATTTTCGAAAAGTACTTATGGGCCCAAAACGGACACTGTGTGCAAAAGTTACGGTCAATTATTCGAACGCCAACAATCCAAATATGCAAGTGCTCTTTCTTCAAAAAAAATGCTCGAAATCCCTCATATGTCACGGTAAAGCTGTGAGTTCAATCCAAAACGGTCGCTACATTTTTTAAAAGTACTTATAGGCCCAGAACGGACACCATGTGCAAAAGTTGGGGCTCAACTCTTCGAACGCCTACAATCCAAATATAAAAGTGCTCATTCTTCGAAAAGAAACGATCGATATCCCACTTATGTCTCGATGATGCCATGAGTTCAATCCAAAACGGTCGCTACATTTTCGAAAAGTACTTATGGGCCCAAAACGGAAACGGTGTGCAAAAGTTACGCTCAATTCTTCTAACGCCGACAATCCAAATATGCAAGTGCTCGTTCTTTGAAAGAAAAATGCCCGAAATCCCTAGTACGCCGTGGAAAGGCGATGTGTTCAATCCAAAACGGTCGCTACATTTTCGAAAAGTGCTTATTGGCCCAGAACGGACAACATGTGGAAAAGTTGGCGCTCAATTCTTCGAATGCCGACAATCCAACTATGCAAGTGCTCGTTCTTCGAAAAGCAAACGATCAAAATCCCTCTTATGTCACGACGATGCCGTGAGTTCAATCCAAAACAGTCGCTACATTTCTAAAAAGTACTTGTGGGCCCAAAATGGAAACCGTGTGCAAAAGTTACGCTCAATTCTTCGAACGTCGACAATCCAAATATGCAAGTGCTCGTTCTTTGAAAAAATACCCGAAATCCCTCATACGTCATGGTAAAGCAGTGAGTTCAATCCAAAATGGTCGCTACATTTTTGAAAAGTACTTATTGGCCCAAAACAGACACCGTGTGCAAAAGTTACGCTCAATTCTTCGAACGCCGACAGTTCAAATATGCAAGTGCTCATTCTTTGAAAGAAAAACGCCCCAAATCCCTCATACGTCATGGCAAAGCGGTGAGTTCAATCCAAAATGGTCGCTACATTTTCAAATGGTACTTATGGGCCCAAAACGGACACCGTGTGCAAAAGTTGCGCTCAATTCTTCGAACGCCGACAATCCAAATATGCAAGAGCTCGGTCTTCGAAAAAAATGCCCGAAATCCCTCATACATCATGGCAAAGTAGTGAGTTCAATCTAAAACGGTCGCTACATTTTCGAAAAGTACTTATGGGCCCAAAACGGACACTGTGTGCAAAAGTTACGGTCAATTCTTCGAACGCCAACAATCCAAATATGCAAGTGCTCTTTCTTCAAAAAAAATGCTCGAAATCCCTCATATGTCACGGTAAAGCTGTCAGTTCAATTCAAAACGGTCGCTACATTTTTTAAAAGTACTTATAGGCCCAGAACGGACACCATGTGCAAAAGTTGGCGCTCAACTCTTCGAACGCCTACAATCCAAATATAAAAGTGCTCGTTCTTCGAAAAGAAACGATCGATATCCCACTTATGTCTCGACGATGCCATGAGTTCAATCCAAAATGGTCGCTACATTTCCGAAAAGTACTTATGGGCCCAAAACGAAAACGGTGTGCAAAAGTTACGCTCAATTCTTCTAACGCCGACAATCCAAATATGCAAGTGCTCGTTCTTTGAAAGAAAAATGCCCGAAATCCCTCGTACGCCGTGGAAAGGCGATGTGTTCAATCCAAAATGGTTGCTACATTTTCGAAAAGTGCTTATTGGCCCAGAACGGACACCGTGTGGAAAAGTTGGCGCTCAATTCTTCGAATGCCGACAATCCAACTATGCAAGTGCTCGTTCTTCGAAAAGCAAACGATCAAAATCCCTCTTATGTCACGACGATGCCGTGAGTTCAATCCAAAACAGTCGCTACATTTCTAAAAAGTACTTGTGGGCCCAAAATGGAAACCGTGTGCAAAAGTTACGCTCAATTCTTCGAACGCCAACAATCCAAATATTCAAGTGCTCGTTCTTCGAAAAAAATGCTCGAAATCCCTCATATGTCACGGTGAAGCTATGAGTTCAATCCAAAACGGTCGCTACATTTTTGAAAAATACTTATGGGTCCAAAACGAACATCGTGCGCAAAAGTTACGCTCAATTCCTCGAACGCCGACAATTCAAATATGCAAGTGCTCGTTCTTCGAATGAAGAATGCCTCAAATCCCTCATATGTCACGGCAAAGTGGTGAGTTCAATCTAAAATGGTCGATCCATTTTTGAAAAGTACTTATGGGCCCAAAATGGACACCGTGTGCAAAAGTTGCGCTCAATTCTTCGAACGCCGATAATCCAAATATGGAAGTGCTCTTTCTTCGAAAAAATTACCGAAATCCCACATACGTCACTGTAAAGCTGTGAGTTCTATCCAAAAATGTCGCAACATTTTCGAAAAGTACTTATGGGCCCATAATGGACACCGCGTGCAAAAGTTACGCTCAATTCTTCAACGCCGACAATCCAAATATGCAAGTGCTCGTTCTTCAAAAAAAAAGGCCCGAAATCCCGCATACATCATGGCGAAGCTGTGAGTTCATTCAAAAACGGTCGCTACATTTTCGAAAAATACTTATGGGCCCAGAACGGACACCGTGTGCAAAAGTTGGCGCTCAATTCTTCGCATGTCGACAATCCAAATATGCAAGTGCTCGTTATTCAAAAACAAATGGTCAAAATCCCTCTTATGTCACGACGATGCCATGAGTTCAATCCAAAACGGTCGCTACATTTCCGAAAAGTACTTATGGGCCCAAAACGGAAACCGTGTGCAAAAGTTACGCTCAATTCTTCTAACGCCACAATCCAATTATGCAAGTGCTTGTTCTTAGAAAGAAAAATGTTCGAAAACCCTCGTACGTCACGGCAAGGTGGTGAGTTCAATCGAAAATGATTGCTACATTTTCGAAAAGTACTTCTGGGCCCAGAACGGACACCGTGTGCAAAAGTTGGCGCTCAATTCTTCGAATGTCGACAATCCAACTATGCAAGTGCTCGTTATTCGAAAAACAAATGGTCGAAATCCCTCTTACTTCACGACGATGTCGTGAGTTCAATCCAAAACGGTCGCTACATATCCAAAAAGTACTTATGGGCCCAAAACGGAAATCGTGTGCAAAAGTTACGCTCAATTCTTCGAACGCTGACAATCCAAATATGCAAGTGCTCGTTCTTCAAAAACAAATGGTCAAAATCCCTCTTATGTCACGACGATGCCGTGAGTTCAATCCAAAACGGTCGCTCATTTCCAAAAAGTACTTCTGGGCCGAAAATGGACATCGTGTGCAAAAGTTACGCCCAATTCTTCGAACGCCGACAATCCAAATATGCAAGTGCTCGTTCTTCAAAAAAAAAGTACTTATAGGCCCAGAACGGACACCGTGTGCAAAAGTTACGCTCAATTCTTCGAACGCTGACAATCCAAATATGCAAGTGCTCGTTCTTCGAAAAAAGTCCGAAATCCCTCATACGTCATGGTAAAGCTATGAGTTCAATCCAAAACTGTCGCTACATTTCCAAAAAGTACTTATGGGCCCAAAATGGACATCGTGTGCAAAAGTTACGCCCAATTCTTCGAACGCCGACAATCCAAATATGCAAATGCTCGTTCTTCAAAAAAAACACCTGAAATCCCTCTTACGTCACGACGGTGCCGTGAGTTCAATCCAAAACAGTAGCTACATTTTCAAAAAGTACTTATGGGCCCAGAACGGACACCGTGTGCAAAAGTTGCTCTCAATTCTTCGAACGCCGACAATCCAACAATGCGAGTGCTCGTTCTTTGAAAAACAAATGGTCGAAATCCCTCTTACATCACGACGATGCCATGAGTTCGATCCAAAATGGTCGCTACATTTTTGAAAAGTACTTATGGGCCCAAAACGAAAACCATGCGCAAAAGTTATGTTAAATTCTTCGAACGCCGACAATCCAAAAATGCAAGTACTCGTTCTTCTAAAAAAATGGCCAAAATCCCTCTTGTGTCACGACGACGTCGTGAGTTCAATCCAAAACGGTCGTAACATTTTCGAAAAGTACTTATGGGCCCAAAACGAAAACCGTCTACAAAAATTACGCTCAATTCATCAAACACCAACAATCCAAATATGCAAATGCTCGCTCCTTGAAAAAAATGCCCGAAGTCCCTCATACGTCACGGCAAAGCAGCGAGTTCAATACAAAATGATCGCTACATTTTTGAAAAGTACTTATGGGCCCAAAACGGACACCGAGTGCAAAAGTTACGCTCAATTCGTCGAACGCCGACAATCGAAATATGCAAGTGCTCGTTCTTTGAAAAAAATGCCTGAAATTCCTCATACGTCACGGTAAAGCTGTGAGTTCAATCCAAAACGTTCGCCACATTTTGGAAAAGTACTTATGGGCCCAAAACGAAAACCGTGTGTAAAAGTTACGCTCAATTCTTCGAACGCCGACAATCCAAATATGCAGGTGCTCGTCCTTCAAAAAATAAATGGCCGAAATCCCTATAACGTCACGATGATGCCGTGAGTTCAATCCAAAATGGTCGCTACATTTTTGAAAAGTACTTATGGTCCCAAAACGGAAACCGTGTACAAAAGTTGCGCTCAATTCTTCGAACACCGACAATCCAAATATGCAAGTGCTCGTTCTTCGAAAAAAATGACCTAAATCCCTCATACGTCATGGTAAAACTGTGAGTTCTATCCAAAACTACCGTAACATTTTCGAAAAGTACTTATGGGCCTAAAATGGACACCGTGTGCAAAAGTTACGCTCAATTCTTCAATGCCCACAATCCAAATATGCAAGTGCTCGTTCTTCGAAAAAAAGGCCCAAAATCCCTCATACATCACGGCAAAGCAGTGAGTTCAATCCAAAACGATCGCTACATTTTCGAAAAGTACTTATGGGCCCAAAACGGACACCGTGTGCAAAAGTTTGCGCTCAATTCTTCGAACGCCGACAATCCAAATATAAAAGTGCTCGTTCTTCAAAAAAAAACGGTCAAAATCCCACTTATGTTACGATGATGCCGAGAGTTCATTCCAAAATGACCGCTACATTTTCGAAAAGTACTTATGAGCCCAAAATGGAAACCGTGTGTAAAAGTTACGCTCAATTCTTCTAATGCCGACAATCCAAATATGCAAGTGCTCGTTCTTCGAAAGAAAAATGTCCAAAATCCCTCGTACGTCACGGCAAGGCAGTGAGTTCAATCCAAAACGGTCGCTACATTTTTGAAAAGTACTTATGGGCCCAGAATGGACACCGTGTGCAAAAGTTGGCGCTCAATTCTTCGAATGCCGACAATCCAACTATTCAAGTGCTCGTTCTTCAAAAAACTAACGGTCGAAATCACTCTGACATCATGATGATGCCGTGAGTTCAATCCAAAATGGTTGCTACATTTCCGAAAAGTACTTATGGGCCCAAAACGAAAATCGTGTCCAAAAGTTACGCTCAATTCTTCGAACGTCGACAATCCAAATATGCAAGTGCTCGTTCTTTGAAAAAATGCCTGAAATCCCTCATACGTCACGGTAAAGCTGTGAGTTCAATCCAAAACTGTCACTACATATTCTAAAAGTACTTATGGGCCCAAAACGGACATCGTGTACAAAAGTTACACTCAATTCATCGAACGCCGACAATCCAAATATGCAAATGCTCGTTCTTCAAAAAACAAACACCTGAAATCCCTCTTACGTCACGACGATTTCGTGAGTTCAATCCAAAATGGTCGCTACATTTCCAAAAAGTACTTATGGGCCCAAAACGGAAACCGTGCGCAAAAGTTACGCTCAATTCTTCAAACGCCGACAATCCAAATATGCAAATGCTCGTTCGTCGAAAAAAATGCCTGAAGTCTCTCATACATCACGGCAAAGTGGTGAGTTCAATCCAAAACGATCGCTACGTTTCCGAAAAGTACTTATGGGCCCAAAACAGACACCGTGTGCAAAAGTTACGCTCAATTCTTCGAACGCCGACAATCCAAATATGCAAGTGCTCATTCTTCGAGAAAAATGCCCAAAATTCCTCATACGTCACGGTAAAGCTGTGTGTTCAATCCAAAACGGTCGCCACATTTTCGAAAAGTACTTATGGGCCCAAAATGGAAACGGTGTGCAAAAGTTACGCTCAATTCTTTAAACGCCGACAATCTAATTATGCAAGTGCTCGTTCTTTAAAAAATGAATGGCAAAAATCCCTATTACATCACGACGATGCCGTGAGTCCAATCCAAAATGGTCGCTACATTTCCGAAAAGTACTTATGAACCCAAAACGGACACCGTGTGCAAAAGTTACGCTCAATTCTTCGAACGCCTTCTATCCAAATATGCAAGTGCTCGTTCTTCGAAAAAACTCCTGAAATCCCTCATATGTCATGGTATAGATGTGAGTTCAATCCAAAACGATCGCTACATTTTCGAAAAGTACTTATAGGCCCAGAACGGACACCATGTGCCAAAGTTGGCGCTCAATTCTTCGAACGCCTACAATCCAATTATAAAAGTGCTCGTTCTTCAAAATACAAACGGTTGAAATCCCTCTTACATCACGACGATGCGTGAGTTCAATCCAAATAGGTCACTACATTTCTGAAAAGTACTTATGGGCCCAAATCGGAATCCGTGTGCAAAAGTTACGCTTAATTCTTCAAACGCCGACAATCCAATTATGCAATTGCTCGTTCTTCGAAAGAAAAATGCCCGAAATCCCTCATACATCACGGCAAAGCGATGAGTTCAATCCAACACGGTCGCTACATTTTCGAAATGTACTTATGGGCCGAGAACGGACACCGTGTGTAAAAGTTGCGCTCAATTCTTCGAATGCCAACAATCCAAATATGCAAGTGCTCATTCTTCGAAAGACAAACGGTTAAAATCCTTCTTACGTCACGACGATGTCGTGAGTTCAGTCCAAAACGGTCGCTACCTTTTCGAGAAGTACTAATGGGCCCAAAACGAACACCGTGTGCAAAAGTTATGCTCAATTCTTCGAACGCCTTCAATCCAAATATGCAAGCGCTCATCCTTCGAAAAAACGCCCGAAATCCCTCATATGTCATGGTAAAGCTGTAACGGTCTCTATATTTTATAAAGTACTTATGGCCCCAAAATGGACACCGTGTAAAAAAGTTACGTTCAATTCTTCGTACGTCGACAATCCAAATATGCAAGTGCTAGTTCTTCAAAAAACAAACGGTCGAAATCCCTCTTACTTCACGAAGATGCGTGAGTTCAATCTAAAATGGTCGCTACATTTCAAAAAAGTACTTATGGGCCCAAAACGAACACCGTGTGCAAAAGTTATGCTCAATTCTTCGAACGCCGACAATCCAAATACGCAAGTGCTCGTTCTTCAGAAAACAAATGATCGAAATCCCTCTTACGTCACGACGATGCCGTGAGTTCAATCCAAAATGGTCGCTACATTTTCGAAAAGTACTTATGGGCCCAAAACGAACACCGTGTGCAAAAGTTACGCTCAATTCTTTGAACGCCGACAATCCAAATATGCAAGTGCTAGTTCTTCAAAACACAAACGGTTGAAATCCCTCTTACATCACAACGATGCTTGAGTTCAATCCAAAACGGTCGCTACATTTTCAAAAAGTACTTATGGGCCCAAAACGAACACCGTGTCCAAAAGTTACGCTCAATTCTTCGAACGTTGACAGTCCAAATACTCAAGTGCTCGTTCTTCAAAAAACAAACGGTCAAAATCCCTCTTACATCACGATGATGCCGTGAGTTCAATCCAAAACGGTCACTACATTTTCGAAAAGTACTTATGGGCCCAAAACGAATGCCGCGTGTAAAAGTTACGCTCAATTCTTCGAACATCGACAATCCAAATATGCAAGTGCTTGTTCTTCAAAAAAATGCCCGAAATCCATCATACGTCACGGTAAAGTTGTGAGTTCAATCCAAAACTGTCGCTACATTTCGAAAAGTATTTATGGGCCTAAAACGGACTCTGTGTGCAAAAGTTACACTCAATTCTTCGAACGCCGACGATCCAAATATGCAAATGGCCGTTCTTCAAAAAACAAACGCCCAAAATCCCTTTTACATCATGACGATGCCATGAGTACAATCCAAAACGGTTGCTACATTTCCGAAAAGTACTTATGGGCCTAGAATGGGCACCTTGTGCAAAAGTTGCGCTCAATTCTTCGAACGCCGACAATCCAACTATGCAAGTGTTCGTTCTTCGAAAAAAAATTGTCGAAATCCCTCTAACGTCACGACGGTGCTATGAGTTCAATCCAAAATGATCGCTACATTTCCAAAAAGTGCTTATGGGTCCAGAACGGACACCATGTGCAAAAGTTACGCTCAATTCTTCGAACACCGACGATCCAGTTATGCAAGTGCTCGTTCTTCAAAAAACAAATGGTCAAAATCCCACTTTCGTAACGACGATGAGTGAGTTATCCAAAACGATCGCTACAATTCCGAAAAGTACTTATGGGCCCGAAACGGAAACCGTGTGCAAATGTTACGCTCAATTCTTCGAACGCCGACAGTCCAAATATACAAGTGCTCATTCCCCAAAAAACAAATGGCCGAAATCCTTCTTATGTCACGATGATGCCGTGAGTTCAATTCAAAACAGTAAATACTTTTTCGAAACCTACTTATGGGCCCAAAATGAAAATCGTGTGCAAAAGTTACGCTCAATTCTTTGAACGCCGACAATCTAATTATGGAAGTGCTCGTTCTTCGAAAGCAAAATTCCCGAAATCCCTCATACATCATGGCAAAGCGATGAGTTCAATCCCAAACCGTCGC
Organism: Olea europaea var. sylvestris; assembly: GCF_002742605.1. Lineage (NCBI taxonomy): Eukaryota > Viridiplantae > Streptophyta > Magnoliopsida > Lamiales > Oleaceae > Olea > Olea europaea. Next base: position 621,346 of record NW_019242700.1, on the reverse strand, counting down.
TCCATTTTCGAAAAGTACTTATGGGCCCAGAACGGACACCGCGTGCAAAAGTTGTGCTCAATTCTTCGAACGTCGATAATCCATATAGGCAAGTGCTCGTTCTTCAAAAAACAAATGGTTGAAATCCCTCTTACATCACGACGATGCCGTGAATTCAATCCAAAACGGTCGCTACATTTTTGAAAAGTACATATGGGCCCAAAACGAACACCGTGTGCAAAAGTTACGCTCAATTCTTCGAACGCCGACAATCCAAATATCCAAGTGCTCGTTATTCAAAAAAAAGCCCAAAATCCCTCATACGTCACGGTAAAGCGGTGAGTTCAATCCAAACCGGCCGCTACACTTTTGAAAATTACTTACGGGTCCAAAACAGACACTGTGTGCAAAAGTTACGCTTAATTCTTCGAACGCTGACAATCCAAATATGCAAGTGCTCGTTCTTGAAAAAACAAACGGTCCACATCCCTCTTACGTCACGACAATGCATGAGTTTAATCCAAAACGGTCGCTACATTTTCGAAAAGTACTTATGGGCCTAAAACGAACACCGTGTGCAGAAGTTACGCTCAATTCTTCGAACGCCGACAATTCAAATATGCAAGTACTCGTTCTTTGAAATAAAAATGCCCCAAATCCCTCATACGTCACAGCAAAGCGGTGAGTTCAATCCAAAATGATCGCTACATTTTCCAAAAGTACTTATGGGCCCAAAACGGACAACGTGTGCAAAAGTTACGCTCAATTCTTCGAACGCCAACAATCTAAATATGTAAGTGCTCGTTCTTCGAAAAATAAATGGTCGATATCCCTCTTACGTCACGATGATGCGTGAGTTCAATCCAAAACGGTCGCTACATTTCTGAAAAGTACTTATGGGCCCAAAACGGAAATCGTGTGCAAAAGTTACGCTCAATTATTCGAACGCCGACAATCCAAATATGCAAGTGCTCGTTCTTTGTAAGAAAAATGTCTGAAATCCCTCATACTTTATGACAAAGCGGTGAGTTCAATCCAAAACGGTCGCTACATTTTTGAAAAGTACTTATGGCCCCAGAACGGTCACTGTGTGCAAAAGTTGGACTCATTTCTTCGAACGCCGACAATCCAAATATGCAAGTGCTCGTTTTTCAAGAAACAAACGGTCAAAATCCCTCTTACGTCATGACGATGCTGTGAGTTCAATCCAAAACGGTCGCTACATTTCCGAAACGTAGTTATGGGCCCAAAACGGACACTGTGTCCAAAAGTTGCGCACAATTCTTTGAACGCCGACAATCCAACAATGCAAGTGCTCGTTCATTGAAAAAAAACTCTCGAAATCCCTCATATGTCATGGTAAAGCTGTGAGTTCAATCCAAAATGATCACTACATTTCCAAAAAGTACTTATGGGCCCAAAACGAACACCGTGTGCTAAAGTTACGCTTAATTCTTCAAACGCCTTCAATCCAAATATACAAGTGCTGTTCTTCGAAAAAACTCATGAAATTCCTCATATGTCACGGTAAAGCTATGAGTTCAATCCAAAACGATCGTTTCATTTTCGAAAAGTACTTATGGGCCCAAAAAGGACATCGTGTGCAAAAGTTACGCGCAATTCTTCGAATGTCTTCAATCTAAATATGCAAGTGCTCGTTCTTTCGAAAAAAATGTCCAAAATCCCTCATATGTTACGGTAAAGCTGTGAGTTCAATCCAAAATGGTCGCTACATTTTCGAAAAGTACTTATGGGGCCAAAATGGACATCGTGTACGAAAGTTACGCTCAATTCTTCGAACGCCGACAATCCAAATATACAAGTGCTCGTTCTTCAAAACACAAACGGTTGAAATCCCTCTTACATCACGGCGATGCATGAGTTCAATCCAAAACTGTCGCTACCTTTCCAAAAAGTACTTATGGGCCCAAAACGAACACCGTGTGCAAAAGTTATGCTCAATTCTTTGAACGCCTTCAATTCAAATATGCAAGTGCTCGTTCTTCGAAAACAACACCGGAAATCCCTCATATGTCAAGGTAAAGCTGTGAGTTCAATCCAAAACGGTCGCTACATTTTTGAAAAGTACTTATGGGCCCGAAACGGGCACCGTGTGCAAAAGTTACGCTCAATTCCTCGAGCGCCGACAATCCAAATATGCAAGTGATAGTTCTTCAAAAAACAAACGGTCAAAATCCCTCTTACATCACGACGATGTCGTTAGTTCAATCCAAAACGGTCGTTACATTTACAAAAAGTACTTATGGGCCCAAAACGAACACCGCGGGCAAAAGTTACGCTCAATTCTTTGAACGCCGACAATCCAAATATGCAGGTGCTCATTCTTCAAAAAACAAACGGTCGAAATCCCTCTTACGTCACGAAGATGCCTTGAGTTCAATCCAAAATGGTCGCTACATTTTCGAAAAGTATTTATGGGCCCAAAACGAACACCATGTGCAAAAGGTACGCTCAATTCTTCGAACGTCAACAATCCAAATATGCAAGTGCTCGTTCTTCAAAAAAAATGCCCGAAATCCCTCATACATCATGGTAAAGCTGTGAATTCAATCCAAAACTGTCGCTACATTTCCAAAAAGTATTTATGGGCCAAAACGGACACCGTGTGAAAAAGTTGCGCTCAATTCTTCGAACGCAGACAATCTTAACATGCAAGTGATTGTTCTTCGAAAAAAATGCTCGAAATCCCTCATACGCCATGGCAAAGCTGTGAGTTCAATCCAAAATGGTTGCTAGATTTTCAAACGGTACTTATGGGCCCAGAACGGACACCGTGTGCAAAAGTAAGCGCTCAATTCTTTGAACGCCGACAATCCAACTATGCAAGTGCTCGTTCTTCAAAAAATAAATGGTCAAAATCCCTCTTATGTCACGGCGGTGTGTGAGTTCAATCCAAAACGATCGCTACATTTTTGAAAAGTATTTATGGGCCCAAAACGAAAACCGTGTGCAAAAGTTACGCTCAATTCTTCGAACACCGACAATCCAAATATGCAAATGCTCGTTCTTCAAAAAATAAATGCCCAAAATCCCTCTTACGTCACGACGGTGCCGTGAATTCAATCCAAAATGGATGCTACATTTTCGAAAAGTAGTTATGGGCCCAGAACGGACACCGTGTGCAAAAGTTACGCACAATTCTTCGAACGTCGAAAATCCAACTATGCAAGTGCTCGTTTTTCGAAAAACAAATGATCGAAATCCCTCTTGCGTCACGACAGTGCTGTGAGTTCAATCCAAAATTGTCGCTGCATTTTTGAAAAGTACTTATGGGCCCGGAACGGACACCGTGTGCAAAAGTTGCGCTCAATTCTTCGAACGTCGACAATCCAACTATGCAAGTGCTCATTCTTCGAAAGACAAGTGGTTAAAATCCCTCTTAAGTGACGATGATGAGTGAGTTCAATCCAAAACGATCGCTACAATTTCGAAAAGTACTTGTGGGACCAAAACGAAAACAGTGTGCAAATGTTACGCTCAATTCTTCGAACGCTGACAGTCCAAATATACAAGTGCTCGTTCCTCAAAAAACAAATGGCCGAAATCCCTCTTACGTCGCGATGATGCCGTGAGTTCAATCCAAAACAGTCGCTACATTTTCGAAAAGTACTTATGGGCCCAAAATGGAAACCGTGTGCAAAAGTTACGCTCAATTCTTCGAATGCCGACAATCCAATTATGCAAGTGCTCGTTCTGTGAAAGAAAAATGCCCGAAATCCCTCATACGTCACGGTAAAGCGGTGAGTTCAATCCCAAATGGTCGCTCTATTTTCGAAAAGTACTTATGGGCCCAGAACGGAGACCGTGTGCAAAATTTGCACTCAATTCTTCGAACACCGACAATCCAAATATGCAAGTGCTCGTTCTTCGAAAAATAAACGGTCGAAATCCCTCTTACTTCATGACGATGTCGTGAGTTCAATCCAAAATGGTCGCTACATTTTTGAAAAGTACATATGGGCCCATAACGAACACCGTGTGTAAAAGTTACGCTCAATTCTTCGAACGCCAACAATCCAAATATGGAAGTGGTCGTTTTTCGAAAAAAATGCCCGAAATCCCTCATACGTCACAGTAAAGCTGTGAGTTCAATCCAAAACGGTTGTTACACTTTTGAAAAGTACTTATGTGCCCAAAACGGATATCGTGTGCCAAAGTTACGGTCAATCCTTCGAACGCCGACAATTCAAATATGTAAGTGCTCATTCCTCAAAAAATAAATGGTCAATATTCCTCTTACGTCACGACAATGAGTGAGTTCAATCCAAAATAATCGCCACATTTTCGAAAAGTAATTATGGGCCCAAAACGAAAACCGTGTGCAAAAGTTACGCTCAATTCTTCGAACGCCGACAATCCAAATATGCAAGTGAAAAATGACCGAAATCCCTCATGCATCACGACAAAGTAGTGAGTTCAATCCAAAACGGTCGCTACATTTTCGAAAAGTACCTATGGGCCCAGAACGGTCACTGTGTGCAAAAGTTGCGCTCATTTCTTCGACACCGACAATCCAAATATGCAAGTGCTCGTTCTTCAAAAAACAAACGGTCAAAATCCCTCTTACGTCGCGACGATGCCATGAGTTCAATCCAAAATGGTCGCTACATTTTCGAAAAGTACTTATGGGCCCAAAACGAACACCGTGTGCAAAAGTTACGCTCAATTCTCCGAACGCCGACATTCCAAATATGCAAGTGCTCGTTCTTCGAAAAAACTCCCAAAATCCATCATACATCAGGATAAAGATGTTAGTTCGATCTAAAACTGTCGCTACAATTCTGAAAAGTACTTATGGGCCCAAAACGGACACCGTGTACAAAAGTTACGCTCAATTCTTCGAACGCCGACATTCTAAATATGCAAGTGCTCACTCTTCCAAGAAAAATGAACGAAATCCCTCATACGTCACGATAAAGCTCTGAGTTCAATCCAAAAATGTCGCTACATTTTCGAAAATTACTTATGGGCCCAAAACGGACACCGTGTGCAAAAGTTACGCTCAATTCTTCGAACGCCGACAATCCAAATATGCAAGTGCTCGTTCTTCAAAAGAAAAACATCTGAAATCCCTCGTACATCATGGCAAATTGGTGAGTTCAATCCAAAATGGTCGCTACATTTTCGAAAAGTACTTATGGGCCCAGAACGGACGCCGTGTGCAAAAGTTGGCGCTCAATTCTTATAACGCCGACAATCCAACTATGCAAGTGCTCGTTCTTCAAAAAACAAAAGGTCAAAAATCCCTCTATGTCACGATGATACCGTTGAGTTCAATCCAAAACGGTCGCTATATTTTCGAGAAGTACTTATGGGCCCAAAACGGAAACCGTGTACAAAAGTTACGCTCAATTCTTCGAACGCCGACAATCCAACTATGTAAGTGCTCGTTCTTTGAAAGAAAAATGCCCAAAATCCCTCATACGTCATGGCAAAGCGGTGAGTTCAATCCAAAATGGTCGTTACATTTTCGAAAAGTAATTATGGGCCCAGAACGAACATCGTGTGCAAAAGTTGGCGCTCAATTTTTCGAACGCCGACCATCCTACTATGTAAGTGCTCGTTTTTCAAAAAATAAACGTTCGAAATCCCTCTTGCATCATGATGATGCCGTGAGTTCAATCCAAAACGGTCGCTACATTTCCGAAAAGTACTTATCGGCCCAAAATGGAAACCGTGTGCAAAAGTTACGCTCAATTCTTCGAACGTCGACAATCCTGTGCTCGTTCTTTGAAAAAAATGTCCAAAATCCCTCATACGTCACGGTAAAGCAGTGAGTTCAATCCAAAACTATCGCTACATTTCTGAAAAGTACTTATGGGCCCAAAACGGAAATCGTGTGCAAAAGTTACACTCAATTCTTTGAACATCGACAATCCAAATATGCAAGTGCTCGTTCTTCGAAAAGATGCCCAAAATCCCTCATACGTCACGGTAAAGCTGTGAGTTCAATCCAAAACTGTCGCTATTTTCGAAAAGTACTTATGGGCCCAAAATGGACACCGTTACAAAAGTTATGCTCAATTCTTCAAACGTCAACAAGCCAAAATTGCAAATGCTCGTTCTTCAAAAAACAAACACCCAAAATCCCTCTTACGTCACGACGGTGCCGTGTGTTCAATCCAAAACGGTCGCTACATTTTTGAAAATTGCTTATGGGCTCAGAAAGGACACCGAGTGCAAAAGTTAAGCTCAATTCTTCGAACGCCGACAATCCCAAAATGCGGGTGCTCGTTCTTCTAAAAGCAAACGATCAAAATCCCTCTTACATCACGACGATGTCGTGAGTTCAATCCAAAATGGTCGCTACATTTCCGAAAAGTACTTATGGGCCCAAAATGGAAACCGTGTGCAAAAGTTATGCTCAATTTTTCGAACGTTGACAATCCAAATATGCAAGTGCTCGTTCTTCGAAAAACAAACAGTCAAAATCCCTCTTACGTCATGATGATGCCGTGAGTTCAATCCAAAAAGGTCGCTACATTTTTGAAAAGTACATATGGGCCCAAAACGGACACCGTGTGCAAAAGTTACACTCAATTCTTCGAACGCCAACAATCAAAATATGCAAGTGCTCGTTCTTCAAAAAAAACTGCCCAAAATCCCTTATACGTCACGATAAAGTTATGAGTTCAATCCAAAACGGTCGCCACATTTTCGAAAAGTACTCATGGGCCCAAAACGAAAACTGTGTGCAAAAGTTACGCTCAATTCTTTGAACGCTGACAATCCAAATATGCAAGTGCTCATTATTCAAAAAACAAATGGCCAAAATCCCTATTACGTCAAGACGATGTCGTGAGTTCAATCTAAAATGTTGGCTACATTTTCGAAAAGTACTTATGGACCCAAAACGGACAACGTGTGCAAAAGTTACAGTCAATTCTTCAAATGCCGATAATCCAATATACAAGTTCTCGTTCTTCAAAAATCAAACGGCCAAAATCCCTCTTACGTCAGGACGATGTCGTGAGTTTAATCCAAAATGATCGCTACATTTAGAAAATGTACTTATAGGCCAAAAACGGAAACCGTGTGCAAAAGTTACGTTCAATTCTTTGAATGCCAACAATCCAAAAAGGCAAGTGTTCGTTCTTTGAAAAAAAATGCCCGAAATCCCTCATACGTCACAGCAAATCTGTGAGTTCAATCCCAAACGGTCGCTACATTTTCTAAGAGTACATATGGGCCCAGAACGGACACCTTGTGTAAAAGTTGCACTCAATTTATCGAACGTCGACAATCCAAATATGCAAGTGCTCGTTCTTCGAAAAACAAACAGTCAAAATCCCTCTTACGTCACGACGATGCCATGAGTTCAATCCAAAGAGGTCGTTACAGTTTTGAAAAGTACTTATGGGCCCAAAACGAACACCGTGTGCAAAAGTTACGCTCAATTCTTCGAACGCCTTCAGTTCAAATATGCAAGTGCTCGTTCTTCAAAAAAAAATGCCTGAAATCCCTCATATGTCACGGTAAAGTTGTGAGTTCAATCCAAAACGATCGTTATATTTTTGAAAAGTACTTGTGGGCCCAAAACGGACACCGTGTGCAAAAGTTATGCTCAATTCTTCGAACGCAGACAATCCAAATATGCAAGTGCTTATTCTTCAAAAAACAAACGGTCGAATTCCTTCTTATGTCACGACGATGCCATGAGTTCAATCCAAAACGGTCGCTATATCTCTAAAAAGTACTTATGGGCCCAAATTGAAAAATGTGTGCAAAAGTTACTCTCAATTCTTCGAACGCTGACAATCCAAATATGCAAGTGCTCATTCTTCGAAAGAAAAATGCCCGAAATCCCTCCTACGTCACGGCAAAGCGGTGAGTTCTATCCAAAACGGTCGTTACATTTTTGAAAAGTACTTATGGGCCCAGAACGGACACCGTGTGCATGAGTTGTGCTCAATTCTTTGAACGCCGACAATCCAAATATGCAAGGGCTTATTCTTCAAAACACAAATGGTCGAAATCCCTCTTACGTCACGACGACGTGTGAGTTCAATCCAAAATGGTCACTACATTTCTGAAAAGTACTTATGGGCCCAAATCAGAATCCTTGTGCAAAAGTTACGCTCAATTCTTCTAACACCGACAATCCAAATATGAAAGTGCTCGTTCTTCGAAAGAAAAATGCTCGAAATCCCTCATACGTCATGGCAAAGCGGTGAGTTCAATCCAAAACGATCGCTACATTTTCGAAAAGTACTTATGGACCTAGAACGAACACCGTGTGCAAAAGGTACGCTCAATTCTTCGAACGCCAACAATCCAAATATGCAAGTGCTCATTCTTCGAAAAACAAACGGTCAAAATCCCTCTTACGTCACGACGATGTTGTGAGTTCAATCCAAAACGATCGCTACATTTCTAAAAAGTACTTATGGGCCCAAATTGGAAACCGTGTTCAAAAGTTAAGCTCAATTCTTCAAACGCAGACAATCCAAATATGCAATTGCTCATCCTTCGAAAGAAAAATGCCCAAAATCTCTCATACGTCACGGCAAAGTGGTGAGTTCTATCCAAAACGGTCACTATATTTTCGAAAAGTACTTATGGGCCCAGAACGGACACCGTATGCATAAGTTGCGCTCAATTCTTCGAACGTCAACAATTTTAATATGCAAGTGCTCGTTCTTTGAAAAACAAATGGTCTAAATCCATCTTACGTCACGACGATGCCACGAGTTCAATTTAAAACGGTCGCTACATTTTCGAAAAGTACTTATGGGCCCAGAACGGACATCGTGTGCAAAAGTTGCGCTCAATTCCTCGAGTGCCGACAATCTAAATATGTAAGTGCTCGTTCTTCGAAAAACAAATGGTCGAAATCCCTCTTATGTCACGACAATGCCGTAAGTTCAATCCAAAACGGTCGCTACATTTTCGAAAAGTACTTATGGGCCAAAAACGGACACCGTGTACAAAAGTTACGCTCGATTCTTCGAACGTCGACAATCCAAGTATGCAAGTGCTCACTCTTCAAAACACAAATGGTCGAAATCCCACTTACGTCACGACAATGCGTGAGTTCAATCCAAAACGGTCACTACATTTCTGAAAAGTACTTATGGGCCCAAATCGGAATCCTTGTGCAAAAGTTACGCTCAATTCTTCTAATGCCGACAATCCAAATATGTAAGTGCTTGTTCTTCAAAAGAAAAATGCCTAAAATCCCTCATATGTCATGGCGAAGCGATGAGTTCAATCCAAGACGATCGCTACATTTTTGAAAAGTACTTATGGGCGTAGAAGGGACACTGTGTGCAAAAGTCACGCTCAATTCTTCAAACGCCGACAATCCAAATATGTAAGTGCTCGTTCTTCGAAAAACAAACAGTCAAAATCCCTCTTACGTCATGACGATGCCGTGAGTTCAATCCAAAAAGGTCGCTACAGTTTCAAAAAGTACTTATGGGCTCAAAACGAACACCGTGTACAAAAGTTAAGCTCAATTCTTCAAATGCCTTCAATCCAAATATGCAAGTGCTCGGTCTTCAAAAAAAATGCCTAAAATCCCTCATATGTCATGGTAAAGTTGTGAGTTCAATCCAAAACGATTGCTATATTTTCGAAAAGTATTTGTGGGCCCAAAACGGACATCGTGTGCAAAGGTTACGCTCAATTCTTCGAACGCCGACAATCCAAATATGCAAGTGCTCGTTCTTCGAAAAACAAACAGTCAAATTCCCTCTAACGTCACGGCGATGCCGTAAGTTCAATCCAAAAAGGTCGCAACATTTTCACAAAGTACTTATGGGCCCAAAACGAACACCGTGTTCAAAAGTTATGCTCAATTCTTCGAACGCCTTCAATCCAAATATGCAAGTGCTCATTCTTCAAAAAAATGCTTGAAATCCCTCATATGTCACGGTAAAGTTGTGAGTTCAATCCAAAGAGATCGCTATATTTTCGAAAAGTACTTGTGGGCCCAAAACGGACACTGCGTGCAAAAGTTACACTCAATTCTTCAAACGCCAACAATCCAAATATGCAAATGCTCGTTCTTCAAAAAACAAATGGTCGAATTCCTTCTTATGTCATGACGATGCCATGAGTTCAATCCAAAACGGTCGCTACATTTCTAAAAAGTACTTATGGGCCCAAATTGAAAACCGTGTGCAAAAGTTACGCTCAATTCTTCGAACGCTGACAATCCAAATATGCAAGTGCTCATTCTTCGAAAGAAAAATGCTCGAAATCCCTCATATGTCACGGTAAAGCGGTGAGTTCTATCCAAAACGGTCGCTACATTTTCGAAAAGTACTTATGGGCCCAGAACGGACACTGTGTGCATAACTTGCGCTCAATTCTTCGAATGCTGACAATCTTAATATGCAAGTGTTCGTTCTTTGAAAAACAAACTGTCGAAATCCCTCTTACATCACGACGATACCATGAGTTCAATTTAAAACGGTCGCTACATTTTTAAAAAGTACTTATGGGCCCATAACGGACATCTTGTGCAAAAGTTGCGCTCAATTCTTCGAGTGCCGACAATCCAAATATGCAAGTGCTCGTTCTTCGAAAAAAACGATCAAAATCCCTCTTACGTCACAATTACGCTGTGAGTTCAATCCAAAACGGTCACTACATTTCTAAAAAGTACTTATGGGTCCAAATTGGAAACCGTGTGCAAAAGTTACGCTCAATTCGTCGCACGCCAACAATCCAAATATGCAAGTGCTTGTTCTTCGAAATAAAAATGCCTGAAATCCCTCATACGTCACTGTAAAGCGGTGAGTTCTGCCCAAAATGGTCGCTACATTTTCGAAAAGTACTTATGGGCCCAGAACGGACACCGTATGCATAAGTTGCGCTCAATTCTTCGAACGCCGACAATCTTAATATGCAAGTGCTCGTTCTTTGAAGAATAAACGGTCGAAATCCCTCTTACGTCACGACGATGCCACGAGTTCAATCTAAAACGGTCGCTACATTTTCGAAAAGTACTTATGGGCCCATAACGAACATCTTGTGCAAAAGTTGTGCTCAATTCTTCGAGCGCGGACAATCCAAATATGCAAGTGCTCGTTCTTCGAAAAACAAACGGTTGAAATCCCTCTTACGTCACGACAATGCCGTGAGTTCAATCCAAAATGGTCGCTACATTTTCGAAAAGTACTTATGGGCCCAAAACGGACACTGTGTACAAAAGTTACGCTCAATTCTTCGAACGACGACAATCCAAATATGCAAGTGCTCATTCTTCAAAACAAAACGATCGAAATCTCTCTTACGTCACGACGATGCGTGAGTTCAATCCAAAATGGTCACTACATTTCTGAAAAGTCTTATGGGCCCAAATCGGAATCCTCATGCAAAAGTTACGCTCAATTCTTCTAACGCCGAAAATACAAATATGCAAGTGCTCGTTCTTCGAAAGAAAAATACCCAAAATCCCTCATACGCCGTGGCAAAGTGGTGAGTTCAATCCGAAACGGTCGCTACATTTTCGTAAAGTACTTATGGGCCCAGAAGGGACACCGTGTGCAAAAGTCACGCTCAATTCTTCGAACGCCAACAATCCAAATATGCAAGTGCTCGTTCTTCGAAAAACAAACTGTCCAAATCCCTCTTACGTCACGACGATGCTGTGAGTTCAATCCAAAACGGTCGCTACCTTTCCGAAAAGTACTTATGGGCCAAAAATGAACACCGTGTGCAAAAGTTCGCGCTCAATTCTTCGAACGCCGACAATCCAAATATGCAAGTGCTCGTTCTTCGAAAAAAAATAGTCAAAATCCCTCTTACGTCACGACGATGCCGCGAGTTCAATCCAAAACGGTCGCTACATTTTCGAAAAGTACTTATTGGCCCAAAACTGAAATCGTGTGCAAATGTTACGCTCAATTCTTCGAATGCCGACAATCCAAATATGCTAGTGCTCGTTCTTCGAAAGAAAAAGTCCGAAATCCCTCGTACATCATGGTAAAGTGTTGAGTTCAATCCAAGACGATCGCTACATTTTTTAAAAGTACTTATGGACCCAGAACGGATGCCGTGTACAAAAGTTGGCGCTCAATTTTTCGAATGTCGACAATCCAACTATGCAAGTGCTCGTTCTTCGAAAAATAAAAGGTCAAAATCCCTCTTACATCACGACGATTCCGTGAGTTCAATCTAAAATGGTCGCTACATTTTCGAAAAGTACTTATGGGCCCAAAACGGAAACCGTGTGCAAAAGTTACGCTCAATTCTTCGAATGCCGACAATCCAAATATGCAAGTGCTCGTTCTTCGAAAGAAAAATGCCTAAAATACATCACGGTAAAGCTATGAGTTCAATCCAAAACTGTCGCTACATTTTCGAAAAGTACTTATGGGCCCAAAACGGAAACCGTGTGCAAAAGTTACGCTCAATTCTTCGAACGCCGACAATCCAAATATGCAAGTGCTCGTTCTTCGAAAGAAAAATGCCTAAAATACATCACGGTAAAGCTATGAGTTCAATCCAAAACTGTCGCTACATTTTCGAAAAGTACTTATGGGCCTAAAACGGACATCGTGTGCAAAAGTTACGCTCAATTCGTCGAACGCCGAAAATCCAAATATACAAGTGCTCGTTCTTTAAAAAAAGACCAAAATTCCTCATAAGTCATGGTAAAGCTGTGAAATCAATCCAAAACAATCGCTACATTTCCAAAAAGTACTTATGAGCCCGGAACCGACACCGTGTGAAAAAGTTAGGCTCAATTCTTCGAACGCCGACCTTCTTCGAAAAACAAACAGTCGATATCCCTCTTACGTCATGACGATGCGTGAGTTCAATCCAAAACAATCGCTACATTTTCGAAAAGTACTTATGGGCCCAAAACGAAAATCGTGTGCAAAAGTTACGCTCAATTCTTCGAACGTCGACAATCCAAATATGCAAGTGCTCGTTCTTCGAAAAAATGGCCGAAATCCCTCATACGTCATGGTAAAGCTGTGAGTTCAATCCAAAAATGTCGCTACGTTTTCGAAAAGTACTTATGGGCCCAAAACGGACACCGTGTGCAAAAGTTAGGCTCATTTCTTCAAACGCCAACAATCCAAATTTGCAAATGCTCATTCTTCAAGAAACAAACCCCCAAAATCCCTCTTACATCATGATGGTGCCATGAGTTCCATCCAAAACGGTCGCTACATTTTCGAAAAGTGCTTATGGACCAAGAACGGACACCGGGTGCAAAAGTTACGCTCAATTCTTCGAACGCCGACAGTTCAACTATGCAAGTGGTCGTTCTTCGAAAAACAAATGGTCGAAATCAACCTTACGTCATGACGATGCCATGAGTTCAATCCAAAATGGTCGCTGCATTTTTGTAAAGTACTTATGGGCCCAAAACGGAAATCGTGTGCAAAACTTACGCTCAATTCTTCGAATGTCGACAATCCAAAAATGCAAGTGTTCGTTCTTCAAAAAAAATGCCCGAAATCCCTCATACATCACGGCAAATCTGTGAGTTCAATCCAAAACGGTCGCTACATTTTCGAAAAGTACTTATGGGCCCAGAACGGACACCGTGTGCAAAAGTTATGCTCAATTCTTCGAACGCTGACAATCCAAATATGCAAGTGCTCGTTCTTCAAAAAACAAATGGTCAAAATCCCTCTTATGTCATGACGATGCCATGAGTTTAATCTAAAACGGTCGCTACATTTTCGAAAAGTACTTATGGGCCTAGAGTGGACATCGTGTGCAAAAGTTGAGCTCAATTCTTCGAAAGCCGACAATCCAAAAATGTAAGTGCTCATTCTTTGAAAAAAACGGTCGAAATCCTTCTTACGTCATGACAATGCCATGAGTTCAATCCAAAACGGTCGCTACATTTTCGAAAAGTACTTATCGGCCTAAAACGGGCACCGTGTGCAAAAGTTACGCTCAATTCTTCGAACGCCGACAATCCAAATATGCAAGTGCTCATTCTTCAAAACACAAACGGTCGAAATCCCTCTTACGTCATGACGATGTGTGAGTTCAATCCAAAACGGTCACTACATTTCTGAAAAGTACTTATGGGCCCAAATCGAAATCCTTGTGCAAAAGTTATGCTCAATTCTTCTAACGCCGACAATCCAAATACGAAAGTGCTCGTTCTTCGAAAGAAAAATGCCCTAAATCCCTCATACGTCATGGCAAAGCGGTGAGTTCAATCCAAAACGGTCGCTACATTTTTGAAAAGTACTTATGGGCCCAGAATGGACACCGTGTGCAAAAGTTACGGTCAATTCTCCGAACGCCAACTATCCAACTATGCAAGTGCTCGTTCTTCGAAAAACAAACGGTCAAAATCCCTCTTATGTCACAATGATGCTGTGAGTTCAATCCAAAACGGTCGCTACATTTCTAAAAAGTACTTATGGGCCCAAATTGGAAACCGTGTGCAAAAGTTACGCTCAATTAGTCGAACGCTGACAATCCAAATATGCAAGTGCTCGTTCTTCGAGATAAAAATGCCCGAAATCCCTCATAGGTCACGGCAAAGCGGTGAGTTCTGTCCAAAATGGTCGTTACATTTTCGAAAAGTACTTATGGGCCCAGAACGAAAATCGTGTACATAAGTTGCGCTCAATTCTTCGAATGCCGACAATCTTAATATGCAAGTGCTCGTTCTTTGAAAAACAAACGGTCGAAATCCCTCTTACATCACGATGATGCCACTAGCTCAATCTAAAACGGTCGCTACATTTTCGAAAAGCACTTATGGGCCCATAACGGACGTCCTGTGCAAAAGTTGCGCTCAATTCTTCGAGCGCCGACAATCCAAATATGCAAGTGCTCGTTCTTCGAAAAACAAACGGTTGAAATCCCTCTTACATCACGACAATGCCGTGAGTTCAATCCAAAATGGTCGCTACATTTTCGAAAAGTACTTATGGGCCCAAAACGGACACCGTGTACAAAAGTCACGCTCAATTCTTCGAACGCCGACAATCCAAATATGCAAGTGCTCATTCTTCAAAACACAAACGGTCGAAATCTCTTTTACGTCACGACGATACATGAGTTCAATCCAAAACAGTCACTACATTTTTGAAAAGTACTTATGGGCCCAAATCGGAATCCTCGTGCAAAAGTTACGCACAATTCTTCTAACGCCGACAATCCAAAAATGCAAGTGCTCGTTCTTCGAAAGAAAAATACCCGAAATCCCTCATATGTCATGGCAAACCGGTGAGTTCAATCCGAAACGGTCGCTACATTTTCGTAAAGTACTTATGGGCCCAGAAGGGACACCGTGTGCAAAAGTCACGCTCAATTCTTCGAACGCCAACAATCCAACTATGCAAGTGCTCATTCTTCGAAAAACAAACTGTCCAAATCCCTCTTACGTCACGACGATGCTGTGAGTTCAATCCAGAACGTTCGCTACCTTTTCGAAAAGTACTTATGGGCTAAAAACGAACATCGAGTGCAAATGTTCGCGCTCAATTCTTCGAACGCCGACAATCTAAATATGCAAGTGCTCGTTCTTCGAAAAATAAACGGTCGAAATCCCTCTTACGTCACGAGGATACCGCGAGTTCAATCCAAAACGGTCGCTACATTTTCGAAAAGTACTTATGGGCCTAAAACTTAAATCGTGTGCAAAAGTTACGCTCAATTCTTCGAATCTCGACAATCCAAATATGCTAGTGCTCGTTCTTCGAAAGAAAAAGTCTGAAATCCCTCGTACATCATGGCAAAGTGTTGAGTTCAATCCAAGATGATCGCTACATTTTTTAAAAGTACTTATGGACCCAGAACGGATGCCGTGTGCAAAAGTTGGCGCTCAATTTTTCGAACGTCGACAATCCAACTATGTAAGTGCTCGTTCCTTGAAAAACAAAAGGTCAAAATCCCTCTTACATCACGATGATGTCGTGAGTTCAATCTAAAACGGTCGCTACATTTTCGAAAAGTACTTATGGGCCCAAAACGGAAACCGTGTGCAAAAGTTACGCTCAATTCTTCGAACGCCGACAATCCAAATACGCAAGTGCTCATTCTTCGAAAGAAAAATGCCCAAAATACATCACGGTAAAGCTGTGAGTTCAATCCAAAACTGTCACTACATTTCTAAAAAGTACTTATGGGCCCAAAACGGACATCGTGTGCAAAAGTTACGATCAATTCTTCGAACGCCGAAAATCCAAATATGCAAGTGCTCGTTCTTCAAAAGTAATGACCAAAATCCCTCATAAGTCATGGTAAAGCTGTCAAATCAATCCAAAACAATCGCTACATTTTTTAAAACTACTTATGAGCCCAGAACCAACACCGTGTGAAAAAGTTACGCTCAATTCTTCGAACGCCGACCTTCTTCGAAAAACAAATGGTCGATATCCCTCTTACGTCATGACGATGTGTGAGTTCAATCCAAAATGGTCGCTACATTTCTGAAAAGTACTTATGGGCCCAAAATAAAAACCGTGTGCAAAAGTTTCGCTCAATTCTTCGAACGTCAACAATCCAAATATGCAAGTGCTCATTTTTCGAAAAAATGGCCGAAATCCCTCATACGTCACGGTAAAGCTGTGAGTTCAATACAAAAATGTCGCTACATTTTCGAAAAGTACTTATGGGCCCAAAACGAACACCGTGTGCAGAAGTTAGGCTCAATTCTTCAAACGCCGACAATCCAAATTGGCAAATGCTCATTCTTCAAAAAACAAACACCCAAAATCCCTCTTACGTCACGACTGTGCCATGAGTTCAATCCAAAACGGTCGCTACATTTCTGAAAAGTGCTTATGGGCCAAGGACTGACACCGGGTGCAAAAGTTGCGATCAATTCTTCGAACGCCGACAATTCAACTATGCAAGTGCTCGTTCTTCCAAAAATAAATTTTCGAAATCCCCCTTACGTCACGACGATGCCATGAGTTCAATCCAAAATGGTCACTGCATTTTTGAAAAGTACTTATGGGCCCAAAACGGAAATCGTGTGCAAAACTTACGTTCAATTCTTCAAATGCCGACAATCCAAAAATGCAAGTGTTCGTTCTTAAAAAAAAATGCCCAAAATCCCTCATACATCACGGCAAATCTGCGAGTTCAATCCAAAGCGATCGCTGCATTTTCGAAAAGTACTTATGGGCCCAGAACGGACACCGTGTGCATAAGTTGTGCTCAATTCTTCGAACGCCGACAATCCAAATATGCAAGTGCTCGTTCTTCGAAAAACAAACGATCAAAATCCCTCTTATGTCATGATGATGCCATGAGTTCAATCTAAAACGATCGCTACATTTTCGAAAAGTACTTATGGGCCCAGAACGGACATCGTGTGCAAAAGTTGCGCTCAATTCTTCAAACGCCGACAATCCAAATATGCCAGTGCTCGTTCTTCAAAAATCAAACGATTGAAATCCCTCTTATGTCACGACAATGCCATGAGTTCAAACCAAAACGGTCGCTACATTTTCGAAAAGTACTTATCGGCCCAAAACGGACACCGTGTACAAAAGTTACGCTCAATTCTTCGAACGCCGACAATCCAAATATGCAAGTGCTCAATCTTCAAAAATAAAAGGTCAAAATCCCTCTTACGTCACGACGATGCTGTGAGTTCAATCCAAAACGGTTGCTACATATTCGAAAAGTACATATGGGCTCAAAACGGAAATCGTGCGCGAAAGTTACACTCAATTCTTCGAACGCCGACAATCCAAACATGCAAGTGCTCGTTCTTAAAAAAAAGGTCAAAATCCCTCTTACGTCATGATGATGCTGTGAGTTCAATCCAAAATGGCCGCTACATTTCCAAAAAAGACTTATGGGCCTAAAACGAACACCGTGCGCAAAAGTTAGGCTCGATACATCGAGCGTCGACAATCCAAATATGCAAGTGCTCGTTTTTCGAAAAAAAAGCCCGAAAGCAGTCACACGTCACAGTAAAGCTGTGAGTTTAATCCAAAACGGTCGCTACATTTTCGAAAAGTAATTATGGGCCCAAAAGGGACACCGTGCGCAAAAGTTACGCTCGATTCTTCGAACGCCGACGATCCAAATATGCAAGTGCTCGTTCTCCAAAGAAATGATCGATATCCCTCTTACGTCACGACAATGCGTGAGTTCAATCTAAAATGGTCGCTACATTTTCGAAAAGTACTTATGGGCCCAAAACGGAAACCGTGTGCAAAAGTTACGCTCAATTCTTCGAACGCCGACAATCCAAATACGCAAGTGCTCGTTCTTCGAAAGAAAAATGCCCAAAATACATCACTGTAAAGCTGTGAGTTCAATCCAAAACTGTCACTACATTTCTAAAAAGTACTTATGGGCCCAAAACGGACATCGTGTGCAAAAGTTACGATCAATTCTTCGAACGCCGAAAATCCAAATATGCAAGTGCTCGTTCTTCAAAAGTAATGACCAAAATCCCTCATAAGTCATGGTAAAGCTGTCAAATCAATCCAAAACAATCGCTACATTTTTTAAAACTACTTATGAGCCCAGAACCAACACCGTGTGAAAAAGTTACGCTCAATTCTTCGAACGCCGACCTTCTTCGAAAAACAAATGGTCGATATCCCTCTTACGTCATGACGATGTGTGAGTTCAATCCAAAATGGTCGCTACATTTCTGAAAAGTACTTATGGGCCCAAAATAAAAACCGTGTGCAAAAGTTTCGCTCAATTCTTCGAACGTCAACAATCCAAATATGCAAGTGCTCGTTTTTCGAAAAAATGGCCGAAATCCCTCATACGTCACGGTAAAGCTGTGAGTTCAATACAAAAATGTCGCTACATTTTCGAAAAGTACTTATGGGCCCAAAACGAACACCGTGTACAGAAGTTAGGCTCAATTCTTCAAACGCCGACAATCCAAATTGGCAAATGCTCATTCTTCAAAAAACAAACACCCAAAATCCCTCTTACGTCACGACTGTGCCATGAGTTCAATCCAAAACGGTCGCTACATTTCTGAAAAGTGCTTATGGGCCAAGGACTGACACCGGGTGCAAAAGTTGCGATCAATTCTTCGAACGCCGACAATTCAACTATGCAAGTGCTCGTTCTTCCAAAAATAAATTTTCGAAATCCCCCTTACGTCACGACGATGCCATGAGTTCAATCCAAAATGGTCACTGCATTTTTGAAAAGTACTTATGGGCCCAAAACGGAAATCGTGTGCAAAACTTACGCTCAATTCTTCAAATGCCGACAATCCAAAAATGCAAGTGTTCGTTCTTAAAAAAAATGCCCAAAATCCCTCATACATCACGGCAAATCTGCGAGTTCAATCCAAAGCGATCGCTGCATTTTCGAAAAGTACTTATGGGCCCAGAACGGACACCGTGTGCATAAGTTGTGCTCAATTCTTCGAACGCCGACAATCCAAATATGCAAGTGCTCGTTCTTCGAAAAACAAACGATCAAAATCCCTCTTATGTCATGATGATGCCATGAGTTCAATCTAAAACGATCGCTACATTTTCGAAAAGTACTTATGGGCCCAGAACGGACATCGTGTGCAAAAGTTGCGCTCAATTCTTCAAACGCCGACAATCCAAATATGCCAGTGCTCGTTCTTCAAAAATCAAACGATTGAAATCCCTCTTATGTCACGACAATGCCATGAGTTCAAACCAAAACGGTCGCTACATTTTCGAAAAGTACTTATCGGCCCAAAACGGACACCGTGTACAAAAGTTACGCTCAATTCTTCGAACGCCGACAATCCAAATATGCAAGTGCTCAATCTTCAAAAATAAAAGGTCAAAATCCCTCTTACGTCACGACGATGCTGTGAGTTCAATCCAAAACGGTTGCTACATATTCGAAAAGTACATATGGGCTCAAAACGGAAATCGTGCACGAAAGTTACACTCAATTCTTCGAACGCCGACAATCCAAACATGCAAGTGCTCGTTCTTAAAAAAAAGGTCAAAATCCCTCTTACGTCATGATGATGCTGTGAGTTCAATCCAAAATGGTCGCTACATTTCCAAAAAAGACTTATGGGCCTAAAACGAACACCGTGCGCAAAAGTTAGGCTCGATACATCGAGCGTCGACAATCCAAATATGCAAGTGCTCGTTTTTCGAAAAAAAAGCCCGAAAGCAGTCACACGTCACAGTAAAGCTGTGAGTTTAATCCAAAACGGTCGCTACATTTTCGAAAAGTAATTATGGGCCCAAAAGGGACACCGTGCGTAAAAGTTACGCTCGATTCTTCGAACGCCAACGATCCAAATATGCAAGTGCTCGTTCTCCAAAGAAATGATCGATATCCCTCTTACGTCACGACAATGCGTGAGTTCAATCTAAAACGGTCGCTACATTTTCGAAAAGTACTTATGGGCCCAAAACGGAAATCGTGTGCAAAAGTTACGCTCAATTCTTCGAACGCCGACAATCCAAATACGCAAGTGCTCGTTCTTCGAAAGAAAAATGCCCAAAATCCTTCATACGTCATAGCGAAGCGGTGAGTTTAATCCAAAGCGAGCGTTACATTTTCGAAAAGTACTTATGGTCCCAAAACGGACACCGTGTGCAAAAGTTACGCTCAATACATCGAACGTCAACAATCCAAATATGCAAGTGCTCGTTCTTCGAAAAATAGATGGTCGATATCCATCTTACATCACGACGATGCGTGAGTTCAATCCAAAATAGTCGCTACATTTTCGAAAAGTACTTATGGGCCCAAAACGGAAACCGTGTGTAAAAGTTATGCTTATTTCTTCGAACGTCGACAATCCAAATATACAAGTGCACGGTCTTCGAAAAATAAACAGCCGAAATCCCTGTTATGTCACGACGATGCCGTGAGTTCAATCTAAAATGGTCGCTACATTTCCGAAAAGTCCTTATGGGCCCAAAACGAAAATCGTGTGCAAAAGTTACGCTCAATTCTTCGAACGTCGAAAATCCAAATATGCAAGTGCTTGTTCTTCGAAAGAAAAATGCCCGAAATCCCTCATACATCATGGTAAAAAGGTGAGTTCAATCCAAAATGGTCGTTACATTTTCGAAAAGTACTTATGGGCCCAAAACGGAAATCGTGTGCAAAAGTTATGCTCAATTCTTCGAACGTCAACAATCCAAATATGGAAGTGCTTGTTCTTCGAAAAAATGCCCAAAATCCCTCATACATTGCGGAATAGCTGTGCATTCAATCCAAAACGGTCGCTACAATTTTGAAAAGTACTTATGGGCCCAGAACGGACACCGAGTGCAAAAGTTGCGCTCAATTCTTCGAACGCCGACAATTCAAATATGCAAGTGCTCGTTCTTCGAAAAACAAACGATCGAAATCCCTCTCACGTCATTACGATGCTACGAGTTCAATTAAAAACGGTCGCTACATTTTCGAAAAGTACTTATGGGCCCAAAATGAACACCGTGTGCAAAAGTTATGCTCAATTCTTTGAACGGCGACAATCCAAATATGCAAGTGCTTGTTCTTTGAAAAAAATGCCTAATATCCCTCATACATCACGGTAAAGCTGTGAGTTCAATTCAAAACTGTCGCTACATTTTCAAAAAGTACTTATGGGCCCAAAACAGACACCGTGTGCAAAAGTTACCCTCAATTTTTCAAATGCGGACAATCCAAATATGCAAGTGCTCGTTCTTCGGAAAAAATGCCTGAAATCCCTCATACGTCATGGTAAAGCTGTGAATTCAATCCAAAACTGTCGCTACGTTTTCGAAAAGTGCTTATGAACCCAAAACGAAAACCGTTTCCAAAAGTTACGTTCATTTCTTTGAACGTCGACAATCCAAATATAAAAGTGCTTGATCTTCAAAAAGCAAACGGCCAAAATCCCTCTTACATCACGACGATGCTGTGAGTTCAATCCAAAATGGTCGCTACATTTTCGAAAAGTACTTATGGGCCCAAAACGGAAATCGTCAAAAGTTACGCTCAATTCATCTTATGCCGACAATCCAAATATGCAAGTGCTCATTCTTCGAAAGAAAAATGCTCGAAATCCCTCATACGTCACAGCAAAGCGGTGAGTTCAATCCAAAATGGTCGCTATATTTTCGAAAAGTACTTATGGGCCCAGAACGGACACCGAGTGCAAAAGTCACGCTCAATTCTTCGAACGTCGACAATTCAAATATGCAAGTGCTCGTACTTCGAAAAACAAACGGTTGAAATCCCTCTCACGTCACGACGATGCCACGAGTTCAATCCAAAACGATCGCTACATTTTCGAAAAGTACTTATGGGCCTAAAACGAACACTGTGTGCAAAAGTTACGTTTAATTCTTCGAACGGTGACAATCCAAATATGCAAGTGCTCGTTCTTCAAAAAAAATGCTCAGAATCCCTCATACGTCATGGTAAAGCTGTGAGTTCAATCCAAAAATGTCGCTACATTTTCGAAAAGTACTTATGGGCCCCAAACGGACACTGTGTGCAAAAGTTATGCTCAATTCTTCAAACGCGGACAATCCAAATATGCAAGTGCTCGTTCTTTGAAAAGAAGCCCAAAATCCCTCATACGTCATGGTAAAGCTTTGAGTTCAATCCAAAATAGTCGCTACATTTCCGAACAGTACTTATGGACCCAAAACGGACACCTTGTGTAAAAGTTATGCTTAATTCTTCGAACGTCAACAATCCAAATATGCGAATGCTCGTTCTTCAAAAAACAAACACTCGAAATCCCTCTTACGTCATGACGGTGCTGTGAGTTCAATCCAAAATGGTTGCTACTCTTTCGAAAAGTACTTATGGGCCCAGAACGGACACTGCGTGCAAAAGTTGCGCTCAATTCTTCGAACGTCGACAATCCAACTATGCAAGTGCTCGTTCTTCGAAAAAAGGTCGAAATCCCTCTTACATCACGACGATGTTGTGAGTTCAATCCAAAATGGTCGCTAATTTTTGAAAAGTACTTATGGGCCCAAAACGAAAATCGTGTGCAAAAGTTACGCTCAATTCTTCGAACGCCAACAACCCAAATATGTAAGTGCTCGTTCTTCGAAATAAAAATGCCTAAAATCCCTCATACATCACGGTATAGTGGTGAGTTCAATCCAAAACGGTCGATACATTTTTGAAAAGTACTTATGGGCCTAAAACAGACATCGTGTGCAAAAGTTACGCTCAATTCTTCGAACGCCGACAATCCCAATATGCAAGTGCTCGTTCTTCGAAAAACAAACAGTTGATATCCCTCTTATGTCACCATGATGCGTGAGTTCAATCCAAAATGGTCGCTAAATTTTCGAAAAGTACTTATGGGCCCAAAATGGAAACCGTTTGCAAAAGTTACGCTCAATTCTTCAAACGCCGACAATCCAAATATACAAGTGATCGTTCTTCAAAAAACAAATGGCCAAAATCCCTCTTGCGTCACGACGATGCCGTGAGTTCAATAAAAAACGGTTGCTACATTTCTTAAAAGTACTTATGGGCCCAAATCGAAAACCTTGTGCAAAAGTTACTCTCAATTCTTCGAACGTCGGCAATCCAACTATGCAAGTGCTCATTCTCCGAAAGAAAAATGCTCGAAATCCCTCATACGTCACGATAAAATGGTGAGTTCAATCCAAAACAGTCGCTACATTTTTGAAAAGTACTTATGGGCCCAAAACGAACACCACGTGCAAAAGTTAAGCTCAATTCTTCGAACGCCTTCAATCCAAATATGCAAGTGCACGTTCTTCAAAAAAAACACCCGAAATCCATCATATGTCATGGTAAAGCTATGAGTTCAATCCAAAACGATCGTTACATTTCCAAAAAGTACTTATGGGCCCAAAACGGACATCGTGTGCAAAAGTTACGCTCAATTCTTTGAACGCCGACAATCCAAATATTCAAGTGCTCGTTCTTCAAAAAAAAACAGTCGAATTCCCTCTTATGTCACGACGATGCCAAGAGCTCAATCCAAAACGTTCGCTACATTTCTAAAAAGTACTTATGGGCCCAAATCATAAATCATGTGCAAAAGTTACGCTCAATTCTTCGAACGCTGACAATCCAAATATGCAAGTGCTCGTTCTTCGAAAGAAAAATGCCCAAAATCTCTCATACATCACGGCAAAGCGGTGAGTTCTATCCAAAACGGTCGTTACATTTTCAAAAAGTACTTATGGGCCCAGAACGGACACCGTGTGCATAAGTTGCTCTCGATTCTTCGAATGCCAACAATCCAAATATGCAAGTGCTCGTTCTTTGAAAAACAAATGGTCGAAATCCCTCTTACGTCATGATAAATCCATGAGTTCAATCTAAAATGGTCGCTACATTTTCGAAAAGTACTTATGGGCCCAAAATGAACACCGTGTACAAAAGTTACGTTCAATTCTTCGAACGTCTTCAATCCAAATATGCAAGTGCTCGTTCTTCGAAAAAACACCTGAAATCCCTCACACGTCATAGTAAAGCTGTGAGTTCAATCCAAAACGGTCGCTACATTTTGAAAAAGTACTTATGAGCCCAAAACAGACACCGTGTGCAAAAGTTACGCTCAATTCTTCGAACG
Organism: Olea europaea var. sylvestris; assembly: GCF_002742605.1. NCBI lineage: Eukaryota > Viridiplantae > Streptophyta > Magnoliopsida > Lamiales > Oleaceae > Olea > Olea europaea. The sequence continues at coordinate 596,922 of NW_019242700.1, read as the reverse complement.
TCGACAGCCCAAATATGCAAATGCTTGTTCTTCAAAAAACAAACGGTCAATATCCCTCTTACATCACGACGATGCGTGAGTTCAATCCAAAACGATCGCTACATTTCCTAAAAGTACTTATGGGCTCAAAACGAACACCACGTACAAAAGTTACGTTCAATTCTTCGAACGCCGACAATTCAAATATGCAAGTGCTCGTTATTCGAAAGAAAAATGCCCGAAATCCCTCATACATCATGGCAAAGCGGTGAGTTCAATCCAAAGCGGTCGCTACATTTTCAAAAAGTACTTATGAGCCCAAAACGGACACCGTGTGCAAAAATTACGCTCAATACATCGAACGTCGACAATCCAAATATGCAAGTTCTCGTTCTTCGAAAAATAAATGATCGATATCCCTCTTACATCACGACGATGCGTGAGTTCAATCCCAAACGGTCACTACATTTTCAAAAAGTACTTATGGGCCCAAAATGGAAACCGTGTGCAAATGTTACGCTCATTTCTTTGAACGTCGACAATCCAAATATACAAGTGCTCGTTCTTCAAAAAATAAATGGTCGAAATCCCTCTTACGTCACGACGATGCCGTGAGTTCAATCCAAAGCGGTCGCTACATTTTCGAAAAGTACTTATGGGCCCAAAACGAAAGCCGTGTGCAAAAGTTATGCTCAATTCTTCGAACGCCAACAATCCAAATATGCAAGCGCTCGTTCTTCTAAAAACAAATGGCCGAAATCCCTCTTATGTCATGGCGACGCCGTGAGTTCAATCCAAAACGGTTGCTACATTTCTTAAAAGCACTTATGGGCCTAAAACGTACACCGTGTGCAAAAGTTACGTTCAATTCTTCGAACGGCGACAATCCAAATATGCAAGTTCTCATTCTTCGAAAAAAATTCCCGAAATCCCTCATACGTCACGGTAAAGCTGTGAGTTCAATCCAAAACTATCGCTACGTTTTCGAAAAGTACTTACGGGCCCGAAACAGACACCGTGTGCAAAAGCTACACTCAATTCTTCAAACGCGGACAATCCAAATATGCAAGTGCTCATTCTACAAGAAAACCTCCCGAAATCCCTCATACGCCATGGTAAAGCTGCGAGTTCAATCCAAAATTGTCGCTACATTTTCGAAAAGTACTTATGGACCCAAAACGGACACCTTGTACAAAAGTTACGCTCAATTCTTCGAACACCGACAATCCAAGTATGCAAATGCTCGTTCTTCAAAAAACAAACACCCGAAATCCCTCTTAAGTCATGACGGTGCCATGAGTCCAATTCAAAATGGTCGCTACATTTTTGAAAAGTACTTATGGGCCCAGAATGGACACCGTGTGCAAAAGTTACGCTCAATTCTTCGAACGCTGACAATCCAACCATGCAGTGCACATTCTTCAAAAAAATGGTAGAAATCCCTCTTACGTCACGACGATGCCATGAGTTCAATCCAAAATGGTCGCTTCATTTTCGAAAAGTACTTATGGGCCCAAAACGAAAACCGTGTGCAAAAGTTACGCTCAATTCTTCGAATGTCAACAATCCAAATATGCAAGCGCTCGTTCTTCTAAAAACAACGTCGAAATCCCTCTTATGTCACGACGATGTCGTGAGTTCAATCCAAAACGGTCGTTACATTTTTGAAAAGTACTTATGGGCCCAAACGGACACTGTGTGCAAAAGTTGCGCTCAATTCTTCGAACGCCGACAATCCAACTATACAAGTGCTCATTCTTCGAAAAAAAATGGTTGAAATCCCTCTTACGTCACGACGATGCCGTGAGCTCAATCTAAAATGGTAGCTACATTTTCGAAAAGTACTTATGGGCCCAAAACGGAAACCGTGGGCAAAAGTTACACTCAATTCCTCGAACACCGACAATCCAAATATGCAAGTGCTCGTTCTTCTAAAAACAAACGGCCAAAATCCCTCTTACGTCACGGCGATGCCATGAGTTCAATCCAAAATGGTCGCTACATTTCCGAAAAGTACTTATGGGCCCAGAACGGACACCGTGTGCAAAAGTTACGCTCAATTCTTCGAACGTCGACAATCCAACTATGTAGGTGCTCGGTCTTCAAAAAACAAGCTGTCAAAATCTCTCTTACATCATGACGATGCCGTGAGTTCAATCCAAAATGGTCGCTACATTTTCGAAAAGTACTTAAGGGCCCAAGACGGAAATCGTGTGCAAAAGTTACGCTCAATTCTTAATGCCAACAATCCAAATATGCAAGTGCTCATTCTTCTAAAAACAAACCATAGAAATCCCTCCTACGTTCATGGTGATTCCATGAGTTCAATCCAAAACGGTCGCTACATTTTTGAAAAGTACTTATGGGCCCAAAACGGACACCGTGTGAAAGAGTTACGCTCAATTCTTCGAACATCGACAATCCAATTATGTAAGTGCTCGTTCTTCAAAAAACAAATGATCGAAATCCCTCTTACTTCACGACGATGCCGTGAGTTCAATCCAAAACGGTCGCTACATTTTCGAAAAGTACTTATGGGCCCAAAATGGAAACCGTGTGTAAAAGTTACGCTCAATTCTTCGAACGCCGACAGTCCAAATATGCAAGTGCTCGTTCTTCAAAAAACAAATGGTCGATATCCCTCTTAAGTCATGACGATGCTTGAGTTCAATCCAAAATGGTGGCTACATTTTCGAAATGTACTTATGGGCTCAAAACGAACACCCTGTGCAAATGTCACGCTCAATTCTTCGAACGCTGACAATTCAAATATGCAAGTGCTCGTTCTTCGAAAGAAAAATGCCCGAAATCCCTCATACGCCACGGCAAAGCGGTGAGTTCAATCCAAAGTGGTCGCTACATTTTCGAAAAGTACTTATGGGCCCAGAACAGACACCGTGTGGAAAAGTTACGCACAATACATCGAACGTCGACAATCCAAATATGCAAGTGCTCGTTCTTCAAAAAATAAACGATCGATATCCCTCTTACATCACTATGATGCGTGAGTTCAATCCAAAACGGTCGCTACATTTTTGAAAAGTACTTATGGGCCCAAAACGGAAACCGTGTACAAAAGTTATGCTCATTTCTTCGAACGCCGACAATCTAAATATACAAGTGCTCGTTCTTCAAAAAAGAAACGATTGAAATCCCTCTTATGTCACGATGATGCCGTGAGTTCAATCCAAAATAGTCGCTACATTTTTGAAAAGTACTTATGGGTCCAAAATGAACACCGTGTACAAAAGTTACGCTCAATTCTTCGAACGCCAACAATTCAAAAATGCAAGTGCTCGTTCTACTAAAACAAACAGTCGAAATCCCTCTTACGTCACGGCGATGTCGTGAGTTCAAACCAAAACGATTGCTACATTTCTGAAAAGTACTTATGGGCCCAAAACGAACACCGTGTGCAAAAGTTACGATGAATTCTTCGAACGGCGACAATCCAAATATTCAAGTTCTCATTCTTCTAAAAACAAACTGTAGAAATCCCTCTTACGTTCATGGCGATGCCGTGAGTTCAATCCAAAATGGTCGCTACATTTTCAAAAAGTACTTATGGGCCCAAAAGGGACACTGTGTGAAAGAGTTACGCTCAATTCTTCGAACGTCGACAATCCAAATATGCAAGTGCTCGTTCTTTGAAAAACAAACTATCGAAATCCCTCTTACTTCACGACGATGCCGTGAGTTCAATCCAAAACGGTCGCTACATTTTTGAAAAGTACTTATGGGCCCAAAATGGAAATCGTGTGCGAAAGTTACGCTCAATTCTTCGAACGCCGGCAGTCCAATTATGCAAGTGCTCGTTCTTCAAAAAACAAATGGTCGATATCCCTCTTATGTCATGGTGATGCTTGAGTTCAATCCAAAATGGTGGCTACATTTCCGAAATATACTTATGGGCTCAAAACAAACACCGTGTACAAATGTCATGCTCAATTCTTCGAATGCCGACAATTCAAATATGTAAGTGCTCGTTCTTCGAAAGAAAAATGCCCGAAATCCCTCATACATCACGACAAAGCGGTGAGTTCAATCCAAAGCGGTCGCTACATTTTCGAAAAGTACTTATGGGCCCAAAACAGACACCGTGTGGAAAGTTACGCACAATACATCGAACGTCGACAATCCAAATATGCAAGTGCTCGTTCTTCGAAAAATAAATGATCGATATCCCTCTTACATCATGACGATGCGTGAGTTCAATCCAAAACGGTCGCTACATTTTTGAAAAGTACTTATGGGCCCAAAACGGAAGCCGTTTACAAAAGTTACGCTCATTTCTTCGAACGCCGACAATCTAAATATACAAGTGCTCGTTCTTCAAAAAACAAACGGTTGAAATCCCTCTTACGTCACGATGATGCCGTGAGTTCAATCCAAAATGATCGCTACATTTTTGAAAAATACTTATGGTTCCAAAACGAAAATCGTATGCAAAAGTTACGCTCAATTCTTCGAACGCCAACAATCCAAAAATGCAAGTGCTCGTTCTTCTAAAAACAAACGGCCGAAATCCCTCTTACGTCACGACGATGCCGTGAGTTCAAACCAAAACGGTTGCTACATTTCTGAAAAGTACTTATGGGCCCGAAACGAACATCGTGTGCAAAGGTTACGTTCAATTCTTCGAACTGCGACAATCCAAATATGCAAGTTCTCGTTCTTCAAAAAAAATGCCCGAAATCCCTCATACGTCATGGTAAAGCTGTGAGTTCAATCCAAAACTATCGCTACATTTTGGAAAAGTACTTATGGGCCCAAAACAGACACCGTGTGCAAAAGTTACGCTCAATTCTTCAAACGCGGACAATCCAAATATGCAAGTGCTCATTCTTCGAAAAAAATGCCCAAAACCCCTCATGCGTCATGGTAAAGCTGTGAGTTCAATCCAAAACTGTCGCTACGTTTTCGAAAAGTAGATATGGACCCAAAACGGAAACCGTGTGCAAAATTTACGCTTATTTCTTCGAAAGCCGACAATCCAAATATACAAGTATTCATTCTTCAAAAAATAAATGGCCAGAATCCCTCTTACATCATGACGATGCCGTGAGTTCAATCCAAAATGGTCGCTACATTTCCGAAAAGAACTTATGGGCCCAAAACGGAAATTGTGTGTAAAAGTTACGCTCAATTCTTCGAACATCGACAATCCAAATATGCAAGTGCTCGTTCTTTGAAAGAAAAATGTCCAAAATCCCTCATACATCATGACAAAGCGGTAAGTTCAATCTAAAACGGTCGCTATATTTTGGAAAAGTACGTATGGGCCCAAAACGGACACCAAGTGCAAAAGTCGCACTCAATTCTTCGAACGCCGACAATTCAAATATGCAAGTGCTCGTTCTTCGAAAAACAAACGGTCAAAATCCCTCTCACGTCACGACGATGCTGCGAGTTTAATCCAAAACGGTCGCTGCATTTTCGAAAAGTATTTATGGGCCCAAAACGGACACCGTGTGCAAAAGTTACGCTCAATTCTTCAAACGCGAACAATACAAATATGCAAGTGCTCGTTCTTCAAAAAAACCGCCCGAAATCATTCATACATCATGGTAAAGCCGTGAGTTCAATCCAAAACTGTCGCTACGTTTCCGAAAAGTACTTATGGACCTAAAACGGACACCTTGTGCAAGAGTTACGCTCAATTCTTCGAACGCCGACAATCCAAATATGCGAATGCTCATTCTTTAAAAAATAAACGCCCGAAATCCCTCTTACCTCATGACAGTGTCATGAGTTCAATCCAAAACGGTCGCTACATTTTCGAAAAGTACTTATGGGCCCAGAACGAACACTGTGTGCAAAAGTTATGCTCAATTCTTCGAACGTCGACAATCCAACTATGCAAGTGCTCGTTCTTCGAAAAAAAAATGGTCAAAATCCCTCTTACGTCATGACGATGCTGTGAGTTCATTCCAAATTGGTCGCTACATTTTCGAAAAGTACTTATAGGCCCAAAACGGAAACCGTGTGCAAAAGTTACGCTCAATTCTTCGAACGCCAACAATCCAAATATGCAGGTGCTCGTTCTTCTAAAAACAAACCGCCAAAATCCCTCTTACGTCATGATGATGCTGTGAGTTCAACCCAAAACGGTCGCTACATTTCCGAAAAGTTCTTTATGGGCCCAAAAGGAAACGGTGTGCAAAAGTTACGCTCAATTATTTGAACGCCGACAATCGAAATATGTAAGTGCTCGTTCTTCTAAAAAATGCCTGAAATCCCTCATACATCATGGTAAAGCGGTGAGTTCAATTCAAAAATGTCGCTACATTTCTGAAAAGTACTCATGGGCCCAAAACGGACATCGTGTGTAAAAGTCACGCTCAATTCTTCGAACGCCGACAATCCAAATATGCAAATGCTCATTCTTTAAAAAAAACCTGAAATCCCTCTTACGTCATGATGGTACCATGAGTTCAATCCAAAACGGTCACTACATTTTCGAAAAGTACTTATGGGCCCAGAACGGACACCGTGTGCAAAAGTTGCGCACAATTCTTGGAACTCCGACAATCCAACTATGTAAGTGCTCATTCTTCGAAAAACAAACGGTCAAAATCCCTCTTACGTCATGACGATGCCATGAGTTCAATCCAAAATAGGCGATACATTTTCGAAAAGTACTTATGGGCCCAAAACGAAAACCGTGTGCAAAAGTTACGCTCAATTCTTCGAACGCCAACAATCTAAATATGCAAGTGCTCGTTCTTCTAAATACAAATGGTAGAAATCCCTCTTACGTTACGACGATGCATTGAGTTCAATCCAAAATGGTCGCTACATTTCCAAAAAGTACTTAATGGCCTAAAACGGAAATCATGTGCAAAAGTTACGCTCAATTCTTCGAACGACGACGATCCAAATATGCAAGTGCTAGTACTTCGAAAAAAAACACTCAAAATCCCTCATACGTCACGGCAAAGTTGTGAGTTCAATCCAAAACGGTCGCTACATTTCCGAAAAGTACTTATGGGCCCAAAACGGACACCGTGTGCAAAAGTTACGCTCAATTCTTCGAACAAAGTTGTGAGTTCAATCCAAAACGGTCGCTACATTTCCGAAAAGTACTTATGGGCCCAAAACGGACACCGTGTGCAAAAGTTATGCTCAATTCTTGGAACGCTGGCAATCCAAATATGTAAGTGCTCGTTCTTAAAAAAAATGGTCGATATCCCTCTTACGTCACGACGATGCGTGAGTTCAATCCAAAATGGCCGCTACATTCTCGAAAAGTACTTATGGGCTTAAAACGAATATCGTGTGCAAAAGTTACGCTCAATTCTTCGAACGCCGACAATTCAAATATGCAAGTGCTCATTTTTCGAAAGAAAAATGCCCGAAATCCCACACACGTCACGGAAAAGGGGTGAGTTCAATCCAAAGCGGTTGCTACATTTTTAAAAAGTACTTATGGGCCCAAAACGGACACCGTGTGCAAAAGTTAACCTCAATTCATCGAACATCGACAATCAAAATATGCAAGTGCTCGTTCTTTGAAAAACAAACGATCGATATCCCTCTTACGTCATGACTATGCATGAGTTCAATCCAAAACGATCGTTACATTTTCGAAAAGTACTTATGGGCCCAAAACGAAAACCGTGAGCAAAAGTTACGCTCAATTCTTCGAACGCCGACAATCCAAATATGCAAGTGCTCATTCCTCGAAAGAAAAATGCCCAAAATCCCTCATACGTCACCGCTAAGTGGTGAGTTCAATCCAAAACGGTCGCTACATTTTCGAAAAGTACTTATGGGCCTTGATCGGGCACCAAGTGCAAAAGTTACGCTCAATTCTTCGAACGCCGACATTCCAAATATGCAAATGCTCGTTCTTCAAAAAAAAAGATCCAAATCCTCTTACATCATGATGATGCCATAAGTTCAATCCAAAACGGTCGCTACATTTTCGAAAAGTACTTATGGGCCCAAAACGGACACCGTGTACGAAAGTTATGCTCAATTCTTCGAACGCCGACAATCCAAATATGCAAGTGCTCGTTCTTCAAAAAACAAATGGTCAATATCCCTCTTACGTCACGATGATGCATGAGTTCAATCCAAAATGGTCGCTACATTTCCAAAAAGTACTTATGGGCCCAAAACGAACACCTTGTCCAAAAGTTACGCACAATTTTTCGAATGCCGACGATTCAAATATGCAAGTGCTCGTTCTTCGAAAGAAAAATGCCCGAAATCCCTCATACGTCATGGAAAAGAGGTGAGTTCAATCCAAAATGGTCGCCACATTTTCGAAAAGTACTTATGGGCCCAAAACGGACACCGTGTGCAAAAGTTATTCTCAATTCTTGGAACGCCGACAATCCAAATATGTAAATGCTCGTTCTTCAAAAAAAAAATGGTCGATATCCCTCTTACGTCACGACGATGCGTGAGTTCAATCCAAAATGGTCGGTACATTTTCGAAAAGTACTTATGGGCTCAAAACGAACATCGTGTGCAAAAGTTACGCTCAATTCTCCGAACGCCGACAATTCAAATATGCAAGTGCTCGTTCTTCGAAAGAAAAATGCCCGAAATCCCACATACATCACGGAAAAGCGGTGAGTTCAATCCAAAGTGGTCGCTACATTTTTGAAAAGTACTTATGGGCCTAAAACGGACACCGTGTACAAAAGTTAACCTCAATTCATCGACCGTCGACAATCCAAATATGCAAGTGCTAGTTCTTCGAAAAACAAACGATCGATATCCCTCTTACATCATGACTATGCATGAGTTCAATCCAAAACGATCGCTACATTTTTGAAAAGTATTTATGGGCCCAAAACGGAAACAGTGAGCAAAAGTTACGCTCAATTCTTCGAACGCCGACAATCCAAATATGCAAGTGCTCGTTCTTCGAAAGAAAAATGGTCGAAATCCCTCATACGTCACCGCTAAGTGGTGAGTTCAATCCAAAATGGTCGCTATATTTTCGAAAAGTACTTCTGGGCCTTGAACGGACACCAAGTGGAAATGTTGCGCTCAATTCTTCGAACGCCGACATTCCAAATATGCAAATGCTCGTTCTTCGAAAAACAAACGATCAAAATCCCTCTTACATCATGATGATGCCATAAGTTCAATCCATAACGGTCGCTACATTTCTGAAAAAAGTACTTATGGGCCCAAAACAAACACCGTGTGCAAAAGATACGCTAACAATCCAAATATGCAAGTGCTCAGTCTTTGAAAAAAAGGCCCAAAATCCCTCATACATCACGGTAAAGCTATGAGTTCAATCCAAAACGGTCGCTACATTTTCGAAAAGTACTTATGGGCCTAAAACGGACCCTGTGTGAAAAAGTTATGCTCAATTCTTCGAACGCCGACAATCCAAATATGCAAGTGGTCATTCTTCAAAAAATAAACGATCAAAATCCCTCTTACGTCATGACGATGCCGAGAGTTCAATCCAAAACAGTCGCTACATTTTCGAAAAGTACTTATGGGCCAAAAACGAACACCGTGTGAAAAAGTTACGCTCAATTCTTCGGATGCCGACAATCCAAATATGCAAGTGCTATTTCATCGAAAAACAAACGGTCGAAATCCCTCTTACGTCATGACGATGCATGAGTTCAATCCAAAACGATCGCTACATTTCTGAAAAGTACTTATGGGCCCAAAACAGACACCGTGTGCAAAAGTTACGCTCAATTCTTCGAACGTCGACAATCCAAATATGCAAGTGCTCGTTCTTCAAAAAACAAACGGCTGAAATCCCACTTATGTCACGACGATGCCGTGAGTTCAGTCCAAAACGGTCGCTACATTTTCGAAAAGTACTTACAGACCCAAAATGGAAACCGTGTGCAAAAGTTACGCTCAATTCTTCGAAAGTCGACAATGCAAATTTGCAAGTGCTCGTTCTTCGAAAGAAAAAGGCTCGAAATCCCACATACGTCACGGCTAAGCAGTAAGTTCAATCCAAAATGGTCGTTGCATTTTCGGAAATACTTATGGGCTCGGAACAGACACCGTGTGCAAAAGTTGCTCTCAATTCTTCGAACGTCGACAATATAAATATGCAAGTACTCGTTCATCGAAAAACAAACGATCGAAATCCCTTTTACGTCACGATGATGCCGTAAGTTCAATCCAAAATGGTCGCTACATTTTTGAAAAGTACTTATGGGACCAAAACGAACACCGTGGGCAAAAGTTAGGCTCAATTCTTCGAACGCCAACAATCCAAATATGCAAGTGCTCATTCATCAAAAAAAGGCCAAAATCCCTCATACATCACGGTAAAGCTGTGAGTTCAATCCAAAACGATCGCTACATTTTCGAAAAGTACTTATGGGCCGAAAACGGACCCTGTGTGGAAAAGTTACGCTCAATTCTTCGAACGCCAACAATCCAATTATGCAAGTGGTCGTTCTTCAAAAAACAAATGGTCGAAATCACTGTTACGTCATGACGATGCCAAGAGTTCAATCCGAAATGGTCGCTACATTTTCGAAAAGTACTTATGGGCCCAAAACGAACACCGTGTGCAAAAGTTACGCTCAATTCTTCGAACGTCGACAATCCAAATATGCAAGTGCTATTTCATCGAAAAACAAATGGTCGAAATCCCTCTTACGTCACGACGATGCGTGAGTTCAATCCAAAACGATCGCTACATTTCCGAAAAGTACTTATGGGCCCAAAACAGAAACCATGTACAAAAGTTACGCTCAATTCTCCGAACGCCGACAATCCAAATATGCAAGTGCTCGTTCTTCAAAAAACAAATGGTTAAAATCCCTCATACGTCACGACAATGCCGTGAGTTCAATCCAAAATGGTCGCTACATTTTTGAAAAGTACTTATGGGCCCAAAACGAACACCTTGTGCAAAAGTTATGCTCAATTCTTCGAACGTCGACAATCCAAATATGCAAGTGCTCGTTCTTCAAAAAACAAACGGCTAAAATCCCACTTACGTCACGACGATGCCATGAGTTCAATCCAAAACTGTCGCTACATTTCCGAATAGTACTTAGGGGCACAAAATGGAAATCGTGTGTCAAAGTTATTCTCAATCCTTCGAACGCCGACAATCCAATTATGCAAGTGCTCGTTCTTCGAAAGAAAAATGCCCGAAATCCCTCTTACGTCAAGGCAAAGCGGTGAGTTCAATCCAAAACGGTTGCTACATTTCTGAAACGTACTTATGGGCCCAAAACGGACACCGTGTGCAAAAATTACGCTCAATTCTTCGAACGTCGACAATCCAAATATGCAAGTGCTATTTCATCGAAAAACAAACGGTCGAAATCCCTCTTACGTCACGACGATGAGTGAGTTCAATCCAAAACGATCGCTACATTTTCGAAAAGTACTTATGGGCCCAAAACGAACACCATGTGCAAAAGTTATGCTCAATTCTTCGAACGCCGACAATCCAAATATGCAAGTGCTCGTTCTTCAAAAAACAAACGGCTGAAATCCCACTTACGTCACGACGATACCGTGAGTTCAATCCAAAACAGTCTCTACATTTTTGAAAAGTACGCATGGACCCAAAACAGAAATCGTGTGCAAAAGTTATGCTCAATTCTTCGAAAGCCGACAATCCAAATTCGCAAGTGCTCGTTCTTCGAAAGAAAAAGGTTCGAAATCCCACATACGTCACGACTAGGCGGTGAGTTCAATCCAAAATGGTCGCTACATTTTCGGAAAGTACTTATGGGCCCGGATCGGACACCGTGTGAAAAAGTTGCATTCAATTCTTCGAACGTCGACAATCCAAATATTCAAGTGCTCGTTCATCGAAAAACAAACAATCGAAATCCCTCTTATGTCATGATGATGCTGTAAGTTCAACTCAAAACTGTTGCTACATTTTCGAAAAGTGCTTATGAGACCAAAACGAACACCGTGGGCAAAAGTTACGCTCAATTCTTCGAACGCTGACAATCCAAATATGTAAGTGCTCGTTCTTCAAAAAAAAAGGCCCAAAATCCCTCATACATCATGGTAAAGCTATGAGTTCAATCCAAAACGGTCGCTACATTTTCGAAAAGTACTTATGGGCCCAAAACGGACCCTGTGTGCAAAAGTTACGCTCAATTCTTCGAACACCCACAATCCAAATATGCAAGTGGTCATTCTTCAAAAAACAAATGGTCGAAACCCCTCTTACATCATGACGATGTCGAGAGTTCAATCCAAAACGGTCGCTACATTTTCGAAAAGTACTTATGGGCCCAAAACGAACACCGTGTGCAAAAGTTACGCTCAATTCTTCGAACGCCGACAATCCAAATATGCAAGTGCTATTTCATCGAAAAACAAAAGGTCAAAATCCCTCTTACGTCACAACGATGCATGAGTTCAATCTAAAACGATCGCTACATTTCCGAAAAGTACTTATGGGCCAAAAACGGAAACCATGTGTAAAAGTTATGCTCAATTCTCCGAACGCCGACAATCCAAACATGCAAGTGCTCGTTCTTCAAAAAACAAATGGTTGAAATCCCTCATACGTTATGACAATCCCGTGAGTTCAATCCCAAACGGTCGCTACATTTTCAAAAAGTACTTATGGGTCCAAAACGAATACCGTGTGCAAAAGTTACGCTCAATTCTCCGAACGCCGACAATCCAAATATGCAAGTACTCATTCTTCAAAAAGCAAATGGCTGAAATCCCACTTACATCGCGAGGATGCCATGAGTTCAATCCAAAACGGTCGCTACATTTTCGAAAAGTACTTACGGACCCAAAACGGAAATCGTGTGCAAAAGTTACGCTCAATTCTTCGAACGCCGAAAATCCAAATATGCAAGTGCTCGTTCTTCGAAAGAAAAAGGCTCGAAATCCCACATATGTCATGGCTAAGCAGTGATTTCAATCCAAAACGGTCGCTACATTTTCGAAAAGTACTTATGGGCCTGGAACAGACACCGTGGGTAAAAGTTGCGCTCAATTCTCCGAACGCCGACAATCTAAATATGCAAGTGCTCGTTCTTCAAAAAACAAACGGCTGAAATCCCACTTACGCCACGATGATGCCGTGAGTTCAATCCAAAATGGTCGCTACATTTCCAAAAAGTACTTACGGACCCAAAACAGAGACCGTGTGCAAAAGTTACGCTCAATTCTTCGAAAGCCGACAATCCAAATTTGCAAGTGCTCGTTCTTTGAAAGAAAAAGGGTCGAAATCCCACATACGTCACGGCTAAGTGGTGAGTTCAATCCAAAATAGTCGCTATATTTTCGGAAAGTACTTATGGGCCCAGGACGAACACCGTGTGCAAAAGTTGCGCTCAATTCTTCGAATGCCGACAATCCAATTATGCAAGTGCTCATTCATCGAAAAACAAATGATTGAAATCCCTCTTACATCACGACGATGCCGTAAGTTCAATCCAAAATGGTCGCTACATTTCCAAAAAGTACTTATGGGACCAAAACGAACACCGTGTGCAAAAGTTACGCTCAATTCTTTGAACGCCGGCAATCCAAAAATGCAAGTGCTCGTTCTTCGAAAAAAGGCCCAAAATCCCTCATACATCATGATAGAGCTGCGAGTTCAATCCAAAATGGTCGCTACATTTCTGAAAAGTACTTATGGTCCCAAAACAGACCCTGTGTGCAAAAGTTACGCTCAATTCTTCGAACGCCAACAATCCAAATATACAAGTGGTCGTTCTTCAAAAAACAAATGGTCAAAATCCCTCTTACGTCATGACGATGCTGAGAGTTCAATCCAAAATGGTCGCTACATTTTCAAAAAGTACTTACGGGCCCAAAACGAACACCGTGTGGAAAAGTTACGCTCAATTCTTCGAACACCAACAATCCAAATATGCAAGTGCTATTTCACCGAAAAACAAATGGTCAAAATCCCTCTTACGTCACGACGATGCATGAATTCAATCAAAAACGATCGCTACATTTTCGAAAAGTACTTATGGACCCAAAACGGAAACCATGTACAAAAGTTACGCTCAATTCTCCGAACGCCGACATTCCAAATATGCAAGTGCTCGCTCTTCAAAAAATAAATGGTTGAAATCCCTCATTTGTCACGACAATGCCGTGAGTTCAATCCAAAACGGTCACTACATTTTTGAAAAGTACTTATGGGCCCAAAACGAACACCGTGTGCAAAAGTTACGCTCAATTCTTCGAACGCCGACAATCCAAATATACAAGTGCTCGTTCTTCAAAAAACAAATGGCTGAAATCCCACTTACGTCACGATGATACCGTGAGTTCAATCCAAAATGGTCGCTATATTTTCGAAAAGTACTTACGAACCCAAAACGAAAACCGTGTGCAAAAGTTACGCTCAATTCTTCGAACGCCGACAATCCAAATATACAAGTGCTCGTTCTTCAAAAAACAAATGGCTGAAATCCCACTTACGTCACGATGATACCGTGAGTTCAATCCAAAATGGTCGCTATATTTTCGAAAAGTACTTACGAACCCAAAACGAAAACCGTGTACAAAAGTTACGCTCAATTCTTCGAAAGTCGACAATACAAATTTGCAAGTGCTCGTTCTTCGAAAGAAAAAGGCTCGAAATCCCACATAGGTCACGGCTAAGCAGTGAGTTCAATTCAAAATGGTCGCTACATTTTCGAAAAGTACTTATGGGCCCAAAACGAACACCGTTTGCAAAAGTTACGCTCAATTCTCCGAACGCCGACAATCCAAATATGCAAGTGCTCATTCTTCAAAAAGCAAACGGCTGAAATCCCACTTACGTCATGACGATACGGTGAGTCTAATCCAAAACGGTCGCTACATTTTCGAAAAGTACTTACGGACCCAAAACGGAAATCGTGTGCAAAAGTTACGCTCATTTCTTCGAACGTCGACAATCCAAATATGCAAGTGCTCGTTCTTCGAAAGAAAAAGGCTCGAAATCCCACATATGTCACGGCTAAGCAGTGAGTTCAATCCAAAATGGTTGCTACATTTTCGAAAAGTACTTAAGGGCCCGGAACAGACACCGTGGGCAAAAGTTGCGCTCAGTTCTTCGAACGCCGACAGTCCAAATATGCAAGTGCTCGTTCTTCGAAAAACAAACGATCAAAATCCCTCTTACGTCACGAAGATGCCATAAGTTCAATCCAAAATGATCGCTACATTTTTGAAAAGTACTTATGGGCCCAAAATGAACACCGTGTGCAAAAGTTACGCTCAATTCTCCGAACGCCGACAATCCAAATATGCAAGTTCTCGTTCTTCAAAAAAATGGCTGAAATCCCACTTACGTCACGATGATGTCGTAAGTTCAATCCAAAACGGTCGCTACATTTTCAAAAAGTACTTAGGGAACCAAAACGAAAATCGTGTGCAAAAGTTACGCTCAATTCTTCGAACGCCGACAATCCAAATATGCAAGTGCTCGTTCTTCGAAAGAAAAAGGCTTGAAATCCCACATATGTCATGGCTAAGTGATGAGTTCAATCCAAAACGGTCGCTACATTTTCGAAAAGTACTTATGGGCCTGTAACGGACACCGTGTGCAAAAGTTGCGCTCAATTCTTTGAAAGCCAACATTCCAAATGTGCAAGTGCTCGTTCTTCGTAAAACAAACGATCAAAATCCCTCTTACGTCACGACGATGCCGTAAGTTCAATCCAAAACGGTTGCTACATTTTCGAAAAGTACTTATGGGACCAAAACGAACACCGTATGGAAAAGTTACGCTCAATTCTTCGAACGCCGACCATCCAAATATGCAAGGGCTCATTCTTCGAAAAAAATGCCAAAAATCCCTCATACATCATGGTAAAGCTATGAGTTCAATCCAAAACGGTCGTTACATTTTCAAAAAGTACTTATGGGCCCAAAACGGACAACGTGTGTAAAAGTTACGCTCAATTCTTCGAATGCCGACAATCTAAATATGAAAGTGCTCGTTCTTCGGAAAAAATGGTCGAAATCCTCCTACGTCACAACA
Source organism: Olea europaea var. sylvestris (assembly GCF_002742605.1). NCBI lineage: Eukaryota > Viridiplantae > Streptophyta > Magnoliopsida > Lamiales > Oleaceae > Olea > Olea europaea. Next base: position 581,009 of record NW_019242700.1, on the reverse strand, counting down.
ATGCCGTGAGTTCAGTCCAAAACGTTCGCTTTATTTTCGAAAAGTACTTATTGGCCCAAAACGAAAATCGTGTGTAAAAGTTATGCTCAATTCTTCGAATTCCGACAATCCAAATATGCAAGTGCTTGTTCTTCAAAAAACCAAACGATTGAAATCCCTCTTACATCACGACAATGCCGTGAGTTCAATCCAAAACGGCAGCTACATTTTCGAAAAGTACTTATGGGCCCAAAACGAACACCGTGTGCAAATGTTACGCTCAATTCTTCGAACGCCGACAATCCAATTATGTAAGTGCTCGTTCTTTGAAATAAAAATGCCCAAAATCCCTCATACGTCACAACAAGATGGTGAGTTCAATCCAAAACGGTCGCTACATTTTCGAAAAGTACTTATCGGTCCAAAACGGACACCGTGTACAAAAGTTACGCTCAATTCTTCGAACGCTGACAATCCAAATATGCAAGTGCTCGTTCACCAAAGAATTAATGGTTGAAATCCCTCTTACGTCGTGACGATGCGTGAGTTCAATCCAAAACGGTCGCTACATTTCCGAAAAGTACTTAAGGGCCCAAAATGAAAATCGTGTGCAAAAGTTATGCTCAATTCTTTGAACATCGACAATCCAAATATGCAAGTGCTCATTCCTCAAATAACAAATGGCCGAAATCCCTCTTAAGCCACGACGATGTCGTGAGTTCAATCTAAAACGGTCGCTACATTTCCGAAAAGTACTTATGGGTCCAAAATGAAAATCGTGTGCAAAAGTTACGCTCAATTCTTTCGAACGTCGACAATCCAAATATGCAAGTGCTCGTTCTTCAAAAGAAAAATGCCCGAAATCCCCCATACATCACGGCTAAGCGGTGAGTTCAATCCAAAAGGGTCGTTACATTTTCGAAAAGTGCTTATGGGCCTTGAACGGGCACCAAGTGCAAAAGTTGCGCTCAATTCTTTGAACGCCGACATTCCAAATATGCAAGTGCTCGTTCTTCGAAAAAAATGGCTGAAATCCCTCATACATCACGGTAAAGCTGTGAGTTCAATCCAAAACGGTCGCTACATTTTCGAAAAGTACTTATGGACCCAAAACGAACATAGTGTGCAAAAGTTACGCTCAATTCTCCGAACGCTGACAATCCAAATATGCAAGTGCTTGTTCTTCAAAAACCAAATGGCCGAAATTCCACTTACATCACGATGATGCCATGAGTTCAATCCAAAATTGTCGCTACATTTTTGAAAAGTACTTATGGGCCCAAAACGGAAACCGTGTGCAAAAGTTACGCTCAATTCTTCAAACGCCGACAATCCAAATTTGCAAGTGCTCGTTCTTCGAAAGAAAAATGCCTGAAATCCCTCATACGTCACTGCTAGGAGGTGAGCTCAATCCAAAACGGTCGCTACATTTTCGAAAAGTACTTATGGGCCCAGAACGAACACAGTGTGCAAAAGTTGTGCTTAATTCTACGAACGCCGACAATCCAAATATGCAAATGCTCGTTCTTCGACAAACGAACTATCAAAATCCCTCTTACATCACGAAGATGCCGTAAGTTCAATCCAAAATGGTCGCTACATTTCTGAAAAGTACTTTTGGGCCCAAAATGAACACCGTGTGCAAAAGTTTCGTTCAACTCTTCGAACGTCGACAATCCAAATATGTAAGTGCTCACTCTTCAAAAAAATGCCCAAAATCCCTCATACATCACGGTAAATCTGTGAGTTCAATCCAAAATGGTAGCTACATTTTCGAAAAGTACTTATGGGCCCAAAACGGACCCCGTGTGCAAAAGTTATGCACAATTCTTCAAACGCCGACAATCCAATTATGAAAGTGCTCGTTCTTTGAAAAATAAACAATCAAAATCCCTCTTACGTCATGATGATGTCGTGAGTTCAATCCAAAACGTTCGCTTTATTTTCAAAAAGTACTTATGGGCCTAAAACAGAAATCGTGTGCAAAAGTTACGCTCAATTCTTCGAATGCCGACAATCCAAATTTGCAAGTGCTCGTTCTTCAAAAATCAAATGGTCGAAATCCCTCTTACTTCATGATGATGTCGTGAGTTCAATCCAAAATGGTTGCTACATTCTCGAAAAGTACTTATGGGCCCAAAACGAACATCGTGTGCAAAAGTTACGCTCAATTCTTCGAACGTCGACAATCCAATCATGTAAGTGCTCATTCTTCGAAAGAAAAATGCTCGAAATCCCTCATACGTCACAGCAAAGTGGCGTGTTCAACCCAAAACGGTCGCTTCATTTTCGAAAAGTACTTATGGGCCCAAAACGGACATCGTGTGCAAAAGTTACACCCAATTCATTGAACGCCGACAATCCAAATATGTGAGTGTTCATTCATCGATAAACAAACGGTCAAAATCCCTCTTACGCCACGACGATGCATGAGTTTAATCTAAAACGTTCACTACATTTTCGAAAAGTACTTATGGGCCCAAAACAGAAACCGTGTGCAAAAGTTATGCTCAATTCTCCGAACGCTGACAATCTAAATATGCAAGTGCTCGTTCTTCGAAAGAAAAATTCCCGTAATCCCTCATACATAATAGGTAGGCAGTGAGTTCGATCCAAAACGATCGCTACACTTTCGAAAAGTACTTATGGCCCTAGAATGGACATCGTGTGCAAAAGTTGCGCTCTATTCTTCGAACGTCGACAATCCAAACATGCAAGTGCTCGTTCCTCAAAAAACAAATGGTTGAAATCCCTCTTACGTCACAACAATGCCATCAGTTCAATCCAAAATGATCGCTACGTTTTTGAAAAGTACTTATGGGCCCAAAACGAACACCGTGTGCAAAAGTTATACTCGATTCTTTGAACGCCGACAATCCAACTATGCAAGTGCTCATTTTTCGAAAGAAAAATGCCCGAAATCCCTCATACGTCAAGGTTAAGTGGTGAGATCAATCCAAAATGGTCGCTACATTTTCAAAAAGTACTTATGGGCCCAGAACGGACACCGTGTACAAAAGTTGGGCCCAATTCTTCGAACGCCGACATACCAAATATGTAAGTGCTCGTTCTTCAAAAAAACAAATGATCGAAATCCCTCTTACATCACGACGATGCCATAAGTTCAATCCAAAACGATCGTTACATTTTCGAAAAGTACTTATGGGCCCAAAACTAACACCATGTACAAAAGTTACGCTCAATTCTTCGAACGCCGACAATCCCAATGTGCAAGTGCTCGTTCTTCGAAAAAAATGCCCAAAATCCCTGATACATCACGGTAAAGCTATGAGATCAATCCAAAACGGTCGCTACATTTTCGAAAAGTACTTATGGGCCCAACACGAACACTGTGTGCAAAAGTTACGCTCAATTCTTCGAACGCCGACAATCCAATTATGTAATTGCTCGTTCTTTGAAAGAAAAATGTCCAAAATCCCTCATACGTCACAGCAAAGCGTTGAGTTCAATCCAAAATGGTCGCTCCATTTTTGAAAAGCACTTATGGGCCCAAAAAGAACATCGTGTGCAAACGTTACGCTCCATTCTTCGAACAACGACAATCCAAATATGCAAGTGCTCATTCTTCGAAAATCAAATGATCAAAATCCCTCTTACGTCACGAAGATGCCGATAGTTCAATAAAAAATGGTCGCCACATTTTCGAAAAGTACTTATGGGCCCAAAACGGACACCGTGTGTAAAAGTTACGCCCAATTCTTCGAACGCCGACAATCCAAATATGCAAGTGCTCATTCATAGAAAAATAAATGGTTGAAATCCCTCTTACGTCACGATGATGTGCGAGTTTAATCCAAAACGGTCGCTACATTTTCGAAAAGTACTTATGGGCCCAAAACAGAAATCGTGTACAAAAGTTACGCTCAATTCTCTGAACGCCGACAATCTAAATCTGCAAGTGCTCGTTCTTCGAAAGAAAAATGCTCGAAATCTGTCATACGTCATGGCTAAGTGGTGAGTTCAATCCAAAATGGTCGCTACGTTTTCGAAAGTACTTATGGCCCCAGAACGGACACCGTGTGCAAAAGTAACGCCGACAATCCAAATATGCAAGTGCTCGTTCTTCGAAAAATAAATGATCGAAATCCCTCTTATGTCACGATGATGCCATAAGCTCAATCCAAAAGGGTCGCTACTTTTTTGAAAAGTACTTATGGGCCCAAAATGAACACCGTGTGCAAAAGTTAAGCTCAATTCTTCGAACGCCGACAATCCAAATATGCATGTGCTCGTTCTTCAAAAAAATGCCCAAAATCCCTCATACATCACGGTAAAGCTGTGAGTTCAGTCCAAAACGGTCGCTACATTTTCGAAAAGTACTTACGGGCCCAAAATGGACCCCCTATGCAAAAGTAACGCACAATTCTTCGAAGGCCGACATGCCAAATATGAAAGTTCTCGTTCTTCAAAAAAAAAACGGTCGAAATCCCTCTTATGTCACGACGATGCCATGAGTTCAATCCAAAACGGTTGCTTTATTTTCGAAAAGTACTTATGGGCCCAAAATGAAAACTGTGTGCAAAAGTTACGCTCAATTCTTCGAACACCGACAATCCAAGCATGCAAGTGCTCGTTCTTCAAAAAACAAATGGTCAAAATCCCTCTTACATCACGACGATGGCGTGAGTTCAATCCAAAACGGTCGCTACATTTTCGAAAAGTACTTATGGGCCCAAAACGAGCATCGTGTACAAAAGTTAAGCTCAATTCTTTGAACACCGACAATCCAATCATGTAAGTGCTCGTTCTTCGAAAGAAAAATGCCCGAAATTCCTCATACGTCACAGTAAAGCGGTGAGTTCAATCCAAAATGGTCGCTACATTTCCAAAAAGTACTTATGGGCCAAAACGGACACTGTGTAAAAATGTTACACCCAATTCTTCGAGCGCTGACAATCCAAATATGCAAGTGCTCATTCATCGAAAAACAAACGGTCAAAATTCCTCTTACGTCACGACGATGCGTGAGTTTAATCCAAAACGGTCGTTACATTTCTAAAAAGTACTTATGGGCCCAAAACGGAAATTGTGTGCAAAAGTTACGCTCAATTCTTCGAACGCCGACAATCTAAATATGCAAGTGCTCATTCTTTGAAAGAAAAATGCCCGAAATCCCTCATACGTCATGGCTAAGCGGTGAGTTCAATCCAAAACGGTCGCTACATTTTCAAAAAGTACTTACGGCACCAGAACGGACACCATGTGCAAAAGTTGCGCTCTATTCTTCGAACGTAAACAATCCAATTATGTAAGTGCTCGTTCTTCAAAAAACAAATGATCGAAATCCCTCTTACATCACGAAGATGCCGATAGTTCAATCCAAAATAGTCGCCACATTTTAGAAAAGTATTTATGGGCCCAAAACGAACACCGTGTGCAAAAGTTACGCTCAATTCTTCGAACGCCGACAGTCCAAATATGCAAGTGCTCGTTCTTTGAAAAACAAACGGTAGATATCCCTCTTACGTCATGACGATACCGTGAGTTCAACCCAAAATGGTCGCTACATTTTTGAAAAGTACTTATGGGCCCAAAACAGAAACCATGTGCAAAAGTTACGCTCAATTCTTCGAGCGTTGACGATACAACTATGCAAGTGCTCGTTCTTCTAAAAACAAACATTTGATATCCCTCTTACGTCACGATGATGCCGTGAGTTTAATCCAAAACGGTTGCTACATTTTCAAAAAGTACTTATAGGCCCAAAACGGAAACCATGTGCAAAAGTTACGCTCAATTCTTCGAACGTCGAGAATCTAAATATGCAAGTGCTCGTTGTTCAAAAAACAAATGGCCAAAATCCCTCTTACATAATGACGATGCCATGAGTTCAATCCAAAACGGTCGCTACATTTTCGAGAAGTACTTATGGGCCAAAAATGGAAATCGTGTACAAAAGTTACGCTCAATTCTTCGAACGCTGATAATCCAAATATGCAAGTGCTCGTTCTTCAAAAAACAAACGGCTAAAATCCATCTTATGTCACGATGATGCGAGAGTTCAATCCAAAACGGTCGCTACATTTTCAAAAAGTACTTATGGGGCCAAAACAGACCTCGTCTGCAAAAGTTACGCTCAATTCTTCGAACGTCGGCAATCCAAATATGAAAGTGCTCGTTCATCGAAAAACAAATGTTCGAAATCCCTCTTACGTCACGATGATGCTGTGAGTTCAATCCAAAACGGTTACTTTATTTTCGAAAAGTACTTATGGGCCCAAAATGAAAATCGTGTGCAAAAGTTACGCTCAATTCTTCGAACGCCGACAATCCAAATATGCAAGTGCTCGTTCTTCAAAAAACAAACGATCAAAATATCCCTTACGTCCCGACGATGTCGTGAGTTCAATCCAAAACGGTCGCTACATTTTCGAAAAGTACTTATGGGCCCAAAACGGAAACCGTGTGCAAAAGTTACGCTCAATTCTTTGAACGCCGACAATCCAAATATGCAAGTGCTCGTCCTTCGAAAAAAATGCCCGAAATCCCTCATACGTCACGGCAAAGTGGTGCTTTCAATCCAAAATGGTCGCTACATTTTTGAAAAGTACTAATGGGCCCAAAACGGACACCGTGTGCAAAAGTTACGCTCAATTCTTTGAACGCCGACAATCCAAATATGCAAGTGCTCGTTTTTCGAAAAACAAATGGCCAAAATCCCTCTTACGTCACGATGAAGCCATGAGTTCAATCCAAAACGGTCGCTACATTTTCGAAAAGTACTTATGGGCCCAAAACGGAAACCGTGTGCAAAAGTTACGCTCAATTCTTCGAACGCCGACAATCCAAATTTGCAAGGGCTCGTTCCCCGAAAAAAATGCCCAAAATCCCTCATACGTCACGGTAAAGTGGTGAGTTCAATCCAAAATGGTCGATACATTTCCGAAAAGTACTTATGGGCCCAAAATGGAAACCGTGTGCAAAATTTACACTCAATTCTTCGAACGCCGACAATCCAAATATGCAAGTGCTCATTCTTCAAAAAAGAACGGCCGAAATCCCTCTTACGTCACATTGATGCCGTGACTTCAATCCTAAATGGTCGCTACATTTCTGAAAAGTACTTATGGGCCCAAAACGAAAATCGTGTGCAAACGTTACGCTCAATTCTTCGAACGCCGACAATCCAAATATGCAAGTGCTCATTCTTCAAAAAACAAATGGCCAAAATCCCTCTTACGTCATGATGATGCCGTGAGTTCAATCCAAAACGGTCGCTACATTTCCAAAAAGTACTTATGGGCGCAAAATGGATACTGTGTGCAAAAGTTACGCTCAATTCTTCGAACACCAACAATGTAAATATGCAAGTGCTCGTTCTTCAAAAAACAAACGGCTGAAATCCCTCTTACGTCACGACGATGCCGTGAGTTTAATCCATAACGGTCGCTCCATTTATGAAAAGTACTTATGGGCTCAAAACGAAAACCATGTGCAAAAGTTGCGCTCAATTCTTCGAATGCCGACAATCCAAATATGCAAGTGCTAATTCTTCAAAAAACAAATGCCTGAAATCCCTCATACGTCATGGAAAAGTAGTGAGTTCAATCCAAAACGGTCGCTACATTTCAGAAAAGTACTTATGGGCCCAAAACGGACACCGTGTGCAAAAGTTGCGCTCAATTCTTCGAGCGCCGACAATCCAAATATGCAAGCGCTCATTCATCGAAAAAAACTGTCCAAATCTCTCTTACGTCACGACGATGTCGTGAGTTCAATCCAAGACGGTCGCTACTTTTCGTACTTATGGGCCCAAAACGGACACCGTGTGCAAAAGTTACGCTCAATTCTTCAAACGCCGACAATCCAAATATGTAAGTGCTCGTTCTTCGAAAAACAAACGTCAATATCCCTCTTACGTCATGACGATGTCATGAGTTCAATCCAATACGGTTGCTACATTTTCGAAAAGTACTTATGGGCCCAAAACGGAAACCGTGTGCAAAAGTTACGTTCAATTCTTCGAACGCCAACAATCCAAATATGCAAGTGCTCATTCTTCGAAAAAAATTATCGATATCCATGTTACGTCACGAGGATGCGTGAGTTTAAACAAAAATGGTCGCTACATTTTCGAAAACTACTTATGGGCCAAAAATGAAAATCGTGTGCAAAAGTTACGCTCCATTCTTCGAACGCCGACAATCCAAATATGAAAGTGCTCATTCTTCAAAAAAAATCCCCGAAATCCCTCATACGTCACAACGGTGCCGTGAGTTCAATCCAAAATGGTCGCTACATTTTCGAAAAGTACTTATAGGCCCATAATGGACACCGTGCGTAAAAGTTGCGATCAATTCTTTGAGCGCCGACAATCCAACTATGCAAGTGCTCGTTCTTTGAAAAACAAACGGTCGAAATCCCTCTTCCGTCACGATGATGCCGTGAGTTCAATCCAAAACGGTCGCTACATTTTCGAAAGGTATTTATGGGCCCAAAACGAAAACAGTGTGCAAAAGTTACGCTCAATTCTTCGAACACCGACAATCCAAATTTGTAAGTGCTCGTTCTTCTAAAAACAAACGGCTAAAATCCCTCTTACGTCACGACGATGCCTTGAGTTCAATCCAAAACGGTCGCTACATTTCCGAAAGGTACTTATGGGCCCAAAACGGAAACCATGAGCAAAAGTTACTCTCAATTCTTAAACGTCGATAATCCAAATATGCAAGTGCTCATTCTTCTAAAGAAAAATGCCTGAAATCCCTCATACGTCATGACAAAGCGGTGAGTTCAATCAAAAACGGTCGCTACATTTTCAAAAAGTACTTACGGGCCCAGAACGGACACCGTGTGCAAAAGTTAAGCTCAACTCTTCGAACGCCGACAATCCAAATATCCAAGTGTTCGTTCTTCTAAAAACAAATGGTCGAAATCCCTCTTACGTCAAGACGATGCCGTGAGTTCATTCCAAAACGGTCGCTACATTTTCGAAAAGTGCATATGGGCCCAAAATGGAAATCGTGTGTGAAAGTTACGCTCAATACTTCAAACGCCGATAATCCAAATATGCAAGTGCTCGTTCTTTGAAAAAAATCCCCAAAATCCCTCATACGTCATGGCAAAGCAGTGAGTTCAATCCAAAACGGTCGTTATATTTTCGAAAAGTACTTATGGGCCCAAAACGGAAACTGTGTGCAAAAGTTGCCCTCAATTCTTCAAACGCCGACAATCCAAATATGCAAGTATTCGTTCTTCTAAAAACAAACGGTCGAATTCCCTCTTACATCAAGACGATGTCGTGAGTTCACTCCAAAACGGTCGCTACATTTTCGAAAAGTGCTTATGGGCCCAAAACGAAAATCGTGTGCAAAAGTTACGCTCAATTATTCGAACGCCAACAATCCAAATATGCAAGTGCTCATTCTTCGAAAGAAAAATGCCCAAAATCCCTCATACGTCACCACAGAGCAGTGAGTTCAATGCAAAATGATCGCTACATTTTCGAAAAGTACTTATGGGCCCAAAATGGAAACCGTGTGCAAAAGTTATGCTCAATTCTTCGAACGCCGATAATCCAAATATACAAGTGCTCGTTCTTTGAAAAACAAATGGTCGATATCCCTCTTACATCACAACGATGCGTGAGTTCAATCCAAAATGGCAGCTACATTTCCGAAAGTTACTTATTGGCCCAAAACGAAAATCGTGTGCAAAAGTTACGCTCAATTCTTCGAACGTCGACAATCCAAATATGCAAGTGCTCGTTCTTCAAAAAACAAATGGCCAAAATCGCTCCTGCATCATGATGATGCCGTGAGTTCAATCCAAAACGGTCGCTACATTTTCGAAAATTACTTATGGGCCTAAAACGGAAACCATGAGCAATAGTTATGCTCAATTCTTCGAACATCGACAATCCAAATATGCAAGTGCTCGTTCTTCTAAAGAAAAATGCCCGAAATCCCTCATACATCATGGCAAAGTCGTGAGTTTAATCGAAAACGGTCGCTACATTTTCGAAAAGTACTTATGGGCCCAGAACGAACACCGTGTGCAAGAGTTAAGCTCAACTCTTCGAACGCCGACAATCCAAATATGCAAGTGTTCGTTCTTCTAAAAACAAACGGCCGAAATCCCTCTTACATCAAGACGATGTCGTGAGTTCATTCCAAAATGGTCGCTACATTTTCGAAAAGTGCTTATGGGCCCAAAACGAAAATCGTGTGCGAAAGTTACGCTCAATTCTTCGAACGCCCACAATCCAAATATGCAAGTGCTCGTTCTTCGAAAGAAAATACCCAAAAACCCTCATACGTCACCACAAAGTGGTGAGTTCAATCCAAAACGATCGCTACATTTTCGAAAAGTACTTATAGGCCGAAAATCGAAACCGTGTGCAAAAGTTGCGCTCAATTCTTCGAACGCCGACAATCCAAATATGCAAGTGCTCGTTCTTCAAAAGAAAAATGGCCAAAATCCCTCATACGTCATGGCAAAGTGGTGAGTTTAATCCAAAACGGTCGCTGCATTTTCGAAAAGTACTTATGGGCCCAGAACGAACACCGTGTGCAAAAGTTAAGCTCAACTCTTCGAACTCCGACAATCCAAATATGCAAGTGTTCGTTCTTCTAAAAACAAACGGTCGAAATCCCTCTTACATCAAGACGATGTCGTGAGTTCATTCCAAAACGGTCGCTACATTTTTGAAAAGTACTTATGGGCCCAAAACGAAAATCGTGTATAAAAGTTACGCTCAATTATTCGAACGCCAACAATCCAAGTATGTAAGTGCTCGTTCTTCGAAAGAAAAATGCCCGAAATCCCTCATACGTCACCACAAAGTAGTGAGTTCAATCCAAAATGATCGCTACATTTTCGAAAAGTACTTATGGGCCCAAAATGGAAACCTTGTGCAAAAGTTGCGCCCAATTCTTCGAACGCCGACAATCCAAATATACAAGTGCTCGTTCTTCAAAAAACAAATGGTTGAAATCTCTCTTACATCATGACGATGCTGCGAGTTCAATCAAAAATGGTCGTAACATTTCAAAAAAGTACTTATGGGCCCAAAACGGACACCGTGTGCAAAAGTTACGCTCAATTCTTCGAACTCCAGTAATCCAAATATGCAAGTGCTCGCTCTTCGAAAAACAAATGGTCGATATCCCTCTTACATCACAATGATGCGTGAGTTCAATCCAAAATGGTCGCTACATTTCCGAAAATTACTTATCGGCCCAAAACGAAAACCGTGTGCAAAAGTTACGCTCAATTCTTCGAATGTCGACAATCCAAATATGCAAGTGCTCGTTCTTCAAAAAACAAATGGCCAAAATCCCTCCTGCAGCATGACGATGCCGTGAGTTCAATCCAAAATGGTCGCTACATTTTCGAAAAGTACTTATGGGCCCAAAACGGAAACCATGAGCAATAGTTACGCTCAATTCTTCGAACGTCGACAATCCAAATATGCAAGTGCTCGTTCTTCTAAAGAAAAATGCCCGAAATCCCTCATACGTCATGGCAAAGTCGTGAGTTTAATCCAAAATGGTCGCTACATTTTTGAAAAGTACTTATGGGCCCAGAACAAACACCGTGTGCAAGAGTTAAGCTCAACTCTTCGAACGCCGACAATCCAAATATGCAAGTGTTCGTTCTTCTAAAAACAAACGGCCGAAATCTCTCTTACATCAAGACGATATCATGAGTTCATTCCAAAACGGTCGCTACATTTTCGAAAAGTGCTTATGGGCCCAAAATGAAAATCGTGTGCGAAAGTTACGATCAATTCTTTGAACGCCGACAATCCAAATATGCAAGTGCTCGTTCTTCGAAAGAAAAATGCCCGAAATCCCTCATACGTCACCACAAAGTGGTGGGTTCAATCTAAAACGATCGCTACATTTTCGAAAAGTACTTATGGGCCCAAAACGAAAACCGTGTGCAAAAGTTGCGCTCAATTCTTCGAATGCCGACAATCCAAATATGCAAGTGCTCTTTCTTCAAAAAACAAACGGTTGAAATCTCTCTTACATCATGACGATGCCGCGAGTTCAATCCAAAATGGTCCCAACATTTCAAAAAAGTACTTATGGGCCCAAAACGGACACCGTGTGCAAAAGTTACGCTCAATTCTTCGAACGTCGATAATCCAAATAAGCAAGTGCTCATTCTTTGAAAAACAAATGGTCGATATCCCTCTTACATCACAATGATGTGTGAGTTCAATCCAAAATGGTCGCTATATTTCTGAAAGTTACTTATCGGCCCAAAATGAAAACCGCGTGCAAAAGTTACGCTCAATTCTTCAAACGTCGACAATTCAAATATACAAGTACTCGTTCTTCAAAAAACAAATGGCTAAAATCCCTCTTGCATCACGACGATGCCGTGAGTTCAATCCAAAACGATCGCTACATTTTCGAAAAGTACTTATGGGCCCAAAACGGAAACCATGAGCAATAGTTACGCTCAATTCTTCGAACGTCGACAATCCAAATATGCAAGTGTTCGTTCTTCTGTAGAAAAATGCTCGAAATCCCTCATACATCGTGGCAAAGTGGTGAGTTTAATCCAAAATGGTCGCTACATTTTCGAAAAGTACTTGTGGGCCCAGAACGGATACCGTGTGCAAAAGTTAAGCTCAACTCTTCGAACGCCGACAATCCAAATATGCAAGTGTTCGTTCTTCTAAAAACAAACGGTCAAAATCCCTCTTACATCAAGACGATGCCATGAGTTCATTCCAAAATGGTCGTTACATTTTCGAAAAGTGCTTATGGGCCAAAAACGAAAATCATGTGTGAAAGTTACGCGCAATTCTTCGAACGCCGACAATCCAAATATGCAAGTGCTCATTCTTCGAAAGAAAAATGCCCAAAATCCCTCATACGTCACCACAAAGCGGTGAGTTCAATCCAAAACGATCGCTGCATTTTCGAAAAGTACTTATGGGCCCAAAACGAACGCCGTGTGCAAAAGTCATGCTAAATTCTTCGAACGTCGACAATCTAAATATGCAAGTGCTCGTTCTTTGAAAAAAATGCCCAAAATCCCTCATACATCACGATAAAGCTATGAGTTCAATCCAAAACTGTGGCTACATTTTCGAAAAGTACTTACGGGCCCAAAACGGACACCGTGTGCAAAAGTTAAGCTCAATTCTTCGAACGTCAACAATCCAAATATGCAAGTGCTCGTTCTTCAAAAGAAAAAGGCTCGAAGTCCCACATACGTCATGGCTAAGCGGTGAGCTCAATCCAAAATGATCGCTACATTTTCGGAAAGTAATTATGGGCCTAGAACGGACACCGTGTGCAAAAGTTGCGCTCAATTCCTCGAACGTCGACAATCCAACTGTGCAAGTGCTCGTTCTTCGAAAAACAAAAGGTTGAAATCCCTCTTACGTCACGATGATGACGTGAATTCAATCCAAAATGGTCACTACATTTTCGAAAAGTATTTATGGGCCCAAAACGGAAACCGTGTGCAAAAGTTACACTCAATTCTTCGAACGCCGACAATCCAAATATGCAAGTGCTCGTTCTTCTAAAAAAATGGCCGAAATCCATCTTATGTCACGACGATGCCGTGAGTTCAATCCAAAACGGTTGCTACATTTTCGAAAAGTATTTATGGTCCCAAAATGGAAACCGTGTGCAAAAGTTACGCTCAATTCTTCGAACACCGACAATCCAAATGTGGAAGTGCTCGTTCTTCGAAAAAAATGCTAGAAATCCCTCATATATCACGGTAAAGCTGTGAGTTCAATCCAAAACTGTCGCTACATTTTCGAAATGTACTTATGGGCCCAAAACGGACACCGTGTGCAAAAGTTACGATCAATTCTTCGAACGTCGACAATCCAAATATGTAAATTCTCATTCTTCAAAAAACAAACACCCGAAATCCCTCTTACGTCATGACGGTGCCGTGAGTTCAATCCAAAATGGTCGCTACATTTCCAAAAAGTATTTATGGGTCAAAAACGAAAACCGTGTGCAAAAGTTACGCTCAATTCTTCGAACGTCGACAATCCAAATATGCAAGTGCTCGTTCTTAAAAAAAAGGCCAAAATTCCTCTTATATCACGACGATGCCGAGAGCTCAATCCAAAACGGTCGCTACATTTTTGAATAGTACTTATGGGCCCAAAACGAAAATCATGTGGAAAAGTTATGTTCAATTCTTCGAACGCCGACAATCCAAATGTGCAAGTGCTCGTTCTTCGAAAAAAAATGCGCGAAATCCCTCATATATCACAGCAAAGCGGTGAGTTCAATCCAAAATGGTTGCTACATTTTCGAAAAGTACCTATAGGCGAAGAACGGACATCGTGTGTAAAAGTTAAGCTCAATTCTTCAAACGCCAACAATCCAAATATGTAAGTGCTCGTTCTTCGAAAAAAATGCCCAAAATCCCTCATACATCATGAAAAAGCTGGGAGTTCAATCCAAAACGGTCGCTACAATTTCGAAGAGTATTTATGGGCCCAGAACGGACACCATGTGCAAAAGTTACGCTCAATTCTTCGAACGTCGACACTTCAACTATGCAAGTGCTCGTTCTTCTAAAAAGAATGGCCAAAATCCATCTTACGTCACGACGATGCCGTGGGTTCAATCCAAAATGGTTGCTACATTTTCGAAAAGTACTTATGGGCCCAAAACGGAAACTGTGTGCAAAAGTTACTCTCCATTCTTCAAACTTCGAGAATCCAAATATGCAAGTGCTCGTTGTTCAAAAAATAAATGGCCGAAATCCCTCTTACGTCATGACGATGCCATGAGTTTAATCCAAAACGGTCGCTACATTTTCGAGAAGTACTTATGGGCCCAAAACTAAAACTGTGTACAAAAGTTACGCTCAATTCTTCGAACGTCGACAATCCAATTATGTAAATGCTCGTTCTTCAAAAAATAGACGGGCGAAATCCCTCTTATGTCATGACAATTCAATGAGTTCAATCCAAAACGGTCGCTGCATTTTTGAGAAGTACTTATGTGCTCAAAACGAACACCGTGTGCAAAAGTTACGCTCAATTCTTCGAACGCCGACAATCCAAATATGCAAGTGCTCGTTCTTCTAAAAAATGCCCGAAATCCCTCATACATCATGGTAAAGCTGTGAGGTCAATCCAAAACTGTTGCTACATTTCGAAAAAGTACTTATCGGCCCAAAACGGACATCGTGTGCAAAAGTTAAGCTCAATTTTTCGGACGTCGACAATCCAAATATGCAAGTGCTCGTACTTCGAAAAAAAGGCCTGAAATCCCTCATACGTCATGACAAAGTTGTGAGTTCAATCCAAAACGGCCGCTGCATTTTCGAAAAGTATTATCGGCCCAGAACGGACACCGTGTGCATAAGTTTCGCTCAATTCTTTGAACGCCGACAATCCAACAGTGCAAGTGCTCATTCTTCGAAAAATAAATGATTGAAATCCCTCTTACGTCACGACGATGTTGTGAGTTCAATCCAAAATAGTCGCTACATTTTTGAAAAGTACTTATGGGGAAAAACGGAAACCGTGTGCAAAAGTTACTCTCAATTCTTCAAACGTCGAGAATCCAAATATGCAAGTGCTCGTTGTTCAAAAAACAAATGGCCGAAATCCCTCTTACGTCACGACGATGCCATGAGTTCAATCCAAAACGGTCGCTACATTTTCGAAAAGTACTTATGGGCCCAAAACGGAAATCGTGTGCAAAAGTTACTCTCAATTCTTCGAACGCCGACAATCCAAATATGCAAGTGCTCAGTCATCGAAAAAAATGCCCGAAATCCCTCTTACGTCACAGTAAAACTGTGAGTTCAATCCAAAACTGTCGCTACATTTTGGAAAGGTACTTATGGTCCCAAAATGGGCACCGTCTGCAAAAGTTACGCTCAATTCTTCGAATGCCAACAATCCAAATATGTAAATTCTCATTCTTCAAAGAACAAACACCCGAAATCCCTCTTACGTCACGACGGTGCCATGAGTTCAATCCAAAATGATCACTACATTTCCAAAAAGTACTTATGGGCCCAGAACTGACATCGTGTACAGAAGTTACGCTCAATTCTTCGAACGCCGACAATCCAACTATGCAAGTGTTCGTTCTTCGAAAAAAATGATCGAGATCCCTCTTACGTCACGACGATGCCGTGAGTTCAATCCAAAACGGTCGCTACATTTTCGAAAAGTATTTATGGGCCCAAAACGAAAATCGTGTGCAAAAGTTACGCTCAATTCTTCGTACGCCGACAATCCAAATAAGCAAGTGCTCGTTCTTCTAAAAACAAATGACCGAAATCCCTCTTATGCCACGACGATGTCGTGGGTTCATTCAAAAATGGTTGCTACATTTCTGAAAAGTACTTATGGGCCCACAACCGAAACCGTGTGCAAAAGTTACGCTCAATTCTTCGATCGTCGACAATCCAACGATGCAAGTGCTTGTTCTTCGAAAAAATGATCAAAATCCCTATTACATCACGACGATGCCGTGAGTTCAATCCAAAACGATCGCTACATTTTCGAAAAGTATTTATGGGCCCAAAACAGAAATCGTATGTAAAAGTTACACTCAATTCTTTGAACGCCGACAATCCAAATAAGCAAGTGCTTGTTCTCCTAAAAAGAAATGGCTAAAATCGCTCTTACGCCACGAGGATGCCGTGAGTTCATTCCAAAGCGGTAGCTACATTTTCGAAAAGTACTTATGGGCACCGAAATCATGTGAAAAAGTTACGTTCAATTCTTCGAACGTCGACAATCCAAATATGCAAGTGCTCGTTCTTCGAAAAAAAGCCCAAAATCCCTCATACGTCACGAAAAAGCTGTGAGTTCAATTCAAAACGGTCGCTACATTTTCGAAAAGTACTTATGGGCCCAAAACGGAAATCGTGTGCAAAAGTTATGCTAAATTCTTCGAACGTCGACAATCCAAAAATGCAAGTGCTCGTTCTTCAAAAAACAAATGGTCGAAATCCCTCTTACGTCACGACGATGCCGTGAGTTCAATCCAAAACGGTCGCTACTTTTCGAAAAGTACATATGGGCCCAAAACGGAAATCATGTGCAGAAGTTACGCTCAATTCTTCGAACGCCGACAATCCAAATATGCAAGTGCTAGTTCATCGAAAAAAATGCTTGAAATACCTCATACGTCACAGCAAAGCTGTGAGTTCAATCCAAAACGGTCGCTACATTTTTGAAAAGTACTTATGGGCCCAGAACGGACACCGTGTGTAAAAGTTGCGCTGAATTCTTCGAACGCCGTCAATTCAACTATGCAAGTGCTCGTTCTTCAAAAAACAAATGGTCAAAATCCCTCTTACGTCACGACGATGCCTTGAGTTCAATCCAAAATGGTCGCTACATTTCCGAAAAGTGCTTATGGGCCCAAAACGAAAATCGTGTGTAAAAGTTATGCTCAATTCTTTGAACGTCGAGAATCTAAATATGCAAGTGCTCATTGTTCAAAAAAAATGGCCGAAATCCCTCTTACGTCACAACGATGCCATGAGTTCAATCTAAAATGTTCGCTACATTTCTGAGAAGTACTTATGGGCCCAAAATGGAAACCGTGTACAAAAGTTATGCTCAATTCTTCAAACGTCGACAATCCAAATATGCGATGCTCGTTCCTCAAAAAACAAACATCCGAAATCCCTCTTGCATCACGATGATGCCATGAGTTCAATCCAAAACGGTCGCAACATTTTCGAGATGTACTTATGGGCTCAAAACGAACACCGTGTGCAAAAGTTAATCTCAATTCTTTAAATGCCGACAATCCAAATATGCAAGTGCTCGTTCTTCAAAAAAAATGCCCGAAATCCCTCATACGTAACGATAAAGTTGTGAGTTCAATCCAAAACTGTCGCTACACTTTCGAAGAGTACTTAAGGGCCTAAAACGGATACCGTGTGCAAAAGTTAAGCTCAATTCTTCGAACGCCGGCAATCAAAATCTACAAGTGCTCGTTCTTCAAAAAAAATCCCCGAAATCCCTCATACGTCATGGCAAAGTTGTGAGTTCAATCCAAAACGGCCCCTACAATTTCGAAAAGTACTTATGGGCCCAGAACGGACACCGTGTGCAAACGTTGCACTCAATTCTTCGAACGTCGACAATCAAACTATGTAAGTGCTCGTTCTTCAAAAAACAAATGGTCAAAATCCCTCTTACATCATGACGATGCCGTGAGTTTAATCCAAAACGGTCGCTACCTTTTCGAAAAGTACTTATGGGCCCAAAATGGAAACCGTGTGCAAAAGTTACGCTCAATTCTTCAAACGTCAAGAATCCAAATATGCTAGTGCTCGTTGTTCAAAAAACAAATGGCAAAATCCCATTTACATCACGATGATGCCACGAGTTCAATCCAAAATGGTCACTACATTTTCGAAAAGTACTTATGGGCCCAAAACAGAAATCGTGTGCAAAAGTTACTCTTAATTCTTCGAACGCCGACAATCCAAATATGAAAGTGCTCGTTCTTCGAAAAATAAACGCCTGAAAACCCTCATATGTTATGAAAAAGCAGTGAGTTCAATCTAAAATGGTCGTTACATTTTCGAAAAGTACTTATGGGTCCAAAACGGACACTGCGTGCAAAAGTTGCGCTCAATTCTTCGAACCCCAACAATCAAAAAATGCAAGTGATCATTCTTCGAAAAAGAAATGGTCGAAATCCCTCTTATGTCACGACGATGCCGTGAGTTCAATCCAAAATGGTCGCTACATTTCTGAAAAGTACTTATGGGCCCAAAACAGACACCGTGTGCAAAAGTTACGCTCAATTCTTCGAACGCCGACAATCCAAATATGCAAGTGCTCGTTGTTCAAACAACAAATGGTTGAAATCCCTCTTATGTCAAAACGATGCCATGAGTTCAATCCAAAATGGTCGCTACATTTCTGAAAAGTACTTATGGGCCCAAAATGGAAACCGTGTGCAAAAGTTACGCTCAATTATTTGAACACCGACAATACAAATGTGCAAGTGCTCGTTCTTCAAAAAAAATGCCCAAAATCCCTCATACATCACAGTAAAGCTGTGAGTTCAATCCAAAACTATCGCTACATTTTCGAAATGTACTTATGGGCCAAAAACGAACGCCGTGTGCAAAAGTTACGCTCAATTCTTCGAAGGCCGACAATCCAAATATGTAAATGCTCATTCTTCAAAAAACAAACACCCAAAATCCCTCTTACATCATGACGACGCCGTGAGTTCAAACCAAAACCGTCGCTACATTTCGAAAAAGTACTTATTGGCCCAAATTGGAAATCGTATGCAAAAGCTAGGCTCAATTCTTCGAACGTTGACAATCCAAATTTGTAAGTGCTCGTTCTTCAAAAAACAAATGGCCGAAATCCCTCTTATGTCACGACGATGCTGCGAGTTCAATCCAAAACGGTCGCTATATTTCCGAAAAGTACATATGGACCCAAAACGGAGACCATGTGCAAAAGTAACGCTCAATTCTTCAAACGTCAACAATCCAAATATGCAAGTGCTCGTTCTTCGAAAGAAAAATGCCCAAAATCCCTCATACGTCACGGCAAAGCGGTGAGTTCAATCCAAAATGATCACTACATTTTTGAAAAGTACTTATGCGCCCAGAACGGACATCGTGTGCAAAAGTTAAGCTCAATTCTTCGAACGCCGACAATCCAAATATGCAAGTGCTCGTTCATCGAAAAAATGCTTGAAATCCCTCATACGTCATGGCAAAGCTGTGAGTTCAATCCAAAATGGTCGCTACATTTTCGAAAAGTACTTATGGGCCCAGAACATACACCGTGTGCAAAAGTTATGCTCAAGTCTTCGAACGTCGACAATTCAACTATGCAAGTGCTCATTCTTCAAAAAACAAACGGTCGAAATCCCTCTTACATCAGGTGATGCTGTGAGTTCAATCCAAAACGGTCGCTACATTTCCGAAAAGTACTTATGGCCCCAAAACGGAAACCGCGTGTAAAAGTTATGCTCAATTCTTTGAACGTCGAGAATCCAAATATGTAAGTGTTCGTTGTTCAAAAAACAAATGGCCGAAATCCCTCTTACGTCACGATGATGCCATGGCTTCAATCCAAAACGTGCGCTACATTTCTGAGAAGTACTTATGGGCCCAAAATGGAAACCGTGTATAAAAGTTACGCTCAATTCTTCGAACGCCGACAATCCAAATATGCAAATGCTCATTCCTCAGAGAAAAACATCCGAAATCCCTCTTACGTCATGACAATGCCATGAGTTCAATCCAAAATGGACGCTACATTTCGGAGATGTACTTATGGGCTCAAAATGAACACCGTGTACAAAAGTTAAGCTCAATTCTTCGAACGCCGATAATCAAAATATGCAAGTGCTCATTCTTCAAAAAAATGCTCGAAATCCCTCCTACGTCACGGCAAAGCTGTGAGTTCAATCCAAAACGGCCCCTACAATTTCGAAAAGTACTTATGGGCCCAGAACTGACACCGTGTGCAAACGTTGCACTTAATTCTTTGAACGCCGACAATCCAACTATGTAAGCGCTCGTTCTTCGAAAAACAAACGGTTGAAATCCCTCTTACATCATGACGATGCCGCGAGTTCAATCCAAAACGGTAGCTACCTTTCCCAAAAGTACTTATGGGCCCAAAACGGAAACCGTGTGCAAAAGTTACGCTCAATTCTTCCAACATCGAGAATCGAAATATGCAAGTGCTCGTTGTTCAAAAAACAAATGGCCAAAATCCCACTTACATCACGATGATGCCATGTGTTCAATCCAAAATGGTCACTACATTTCCGAAAAGTACTTACGGGCCCAAAACGAAAATCGTGTGCAAAAGTTACTCTCAATTCTTCGAACGCTGACAATCCAAATATGCAAGTGTTCATTCTTCAAAAAATAAATGCCCGAAAACCCTCATATGTCATGAAAAAGCAGTGAGTTCAATCCAAAACGATCGTCACATTTTCGAAAAGTACTTATGGGTCCAAAACGGACACCGCGTGCAAAAGTTGCGCTCAATTCTTTGAACCCCGACAATCCAAAAATGCAAGTGATCATTCTTCGAAAATGAAATGGTCAAAATCCCTCTTACGTCATGACGATGTCGTGAGTTCAATCCAAAATAGTCGCTACATTTCCGAAAAGTACTTATGGGCCTAAAACGAACACCGTGTGTAAAAGTTACGCTCAATTCTTCGAACGCCGACAATCCAAATATGCAAGTGCTCATTGTTCAAAAAAAAATGGTTGAAATCCCTCTTACGTCACAACGAGGCCATGAGTTCAATCCAAAACGGTCGCTAAATTTCTGAAAAGTACTTATGGGCCCAAAACGGAAACCGTGTGCAAAAGTTACGCTCAATTATTTGAACACCGACAATCCAAATGTGCAAGTGCTCGTTCTTCAAAAAAATGCCCAAAATCCCTCATGCATCACAGTAAAGCTGTGAGTTCAATCCAAAACGGTCGCTACATTTCCGAAAGGTACTTATGGGCCAAAAACGGACGCCGTGTGCAAAAGTTACGCTCAATTCTTCGAAGGCCGACAATCCAAATATGCAAATGCTCGTTCTTCAAAAAACAAACACCCAAAATCCCTCTTACGTCATGACAATACCATGAATTCAAACCAAAACGGTCGCTACATTTTCGAAAAGTACTTATTGGCCCAAAATGGAAATCTTGTGCAAAAGTTACGCTCAATTCTTCGAACGTTGACAATCCAAATATGCAAGTGCTCGTTCTTCAAAAAACAAACGGCCGAAATCCCTCTTATGTCACGACGATGCCGTGAGTTCAATCCAAAACGGTCGCTATATTTCTGAAAAGTACATATTGGCCCAAAACGGAGACCATGTGCAAAAGTTACCCTCAATTCTTCGAACGCCGACAATCCAAATATGCAAGTGCTCATTCTTCAAAAGAAAAATGCCCGAAATCCCTCATACGTCACGACAAAGTGGTGAGTTCAATCCAAAACGATCGCTACATTTTTGAAAAGTACTTATGCGTCTAGAACGGACACCGTGTGCAGAAGTTAAGCTCAATTCTTCGAGAGCCGACAATCCAAATATGCAAGTGCTCATTCATAAAAAAAATGCTTGAAATCTCTCATACGTCACAGCAAAGCTGTGAGTTCAATCCAAAACGGTCGCTACATTTTCGAAAAGTACTTATGGGCCCAGAACGTACACCGTGTGTAAAAGTTGCGCTCAATTCTTCGAACGTTGACAATTCAACTATGTAAGTGCTCGTTCTTCAAAAAACAAATAGTCGAAATCCCTCTTACGTCAGGCGATGCCGTGAGTTCAATCCAAAACGGTCGCTACATTTTCAAAAAGTACTTATGGGCACAAAACGGAAACCGTGTGTAAAGGTTATGCTAAATTCTTTGAACGTCAAGAATCCAAATATGCAAGTGCTCGTTGTTTAAGAAACAAATGGCTGAAATCCCTCTTACGTCACGATGATGCCATGACTTCAATCCAAAACATGCGCTACATTTCTGAGAAGTACTTATGGGCCCAAAATGGAAACCGTGTACAAAAGTTACGCTCAATTCTTCGAACGTCGACAATCCAAATATGCAAATGCTCATTCCTCAAAAAAAAATCCAAAATCCCTCGTACGTCACGACAATGCCATGAGTTCAATCCAAAACAGTCGCTACATTTCTGAGATGTACTTATGGGCTCAAAATGAACACGGTGTGCAAAGGTTACGCTCAATTCTTCAAACGTCGACAATCTAACTATGCAAGTGCTTGTTCTTCCAAAAAATTCCTGAAATCCCTCATACATCACGATAAAGCTGTAAGTTCAATCCAAAACTGTCGCTACATTTTCGAAAAGTACTTAAGGGCCTAAAACGGATACCGTGTGTAAAAGTTAAGCTCAAGTATTCGAACGCGGACAAACAAAATATGCAAGTGCTCGTTCTTCAAAAAACAAATATCCGAAATCCCTCTTATATCACGACGATGCCGTGAGTTTAATCCAAAACGGTCACTACATTTACAAAAACTACTTATGGGCCCAAAACAAAAATCATGTGCAAAAGTTACGCTCAATTCTTCGAATGCCGACAATCCAAATATGCAAGTGCTCGTTCTTCGAAAGGCAAATGCCCAAAAACCCTCATACATCGTGGAAAAGCGGAGAGTTCAATCCAAAACGATCGCTACATTTCCGAAAAGTACTTATGGGCCCAAAATGGACACCGCATGCAAAAGTTGCGCTCAATTCTTCGAACGCCGACAATTCAAATATTCAAATGATCGTTCTTTGAAAAATAAACGATTGAAATCCCTCTTACGTCATGACGATGCCATGAGTTCAATCCAAAACAGTCGTTACATTTCCGAAAAGTACTTATGGGCCCAAAACGGACACCGTGTGCAAAAGTTACGCTCAATTCTTCGAAAGCCGACAATCCAAATATGCAAGTACTCGTTCTTCGAAAAACAAACGATCGATATCCCTCTTAAATCACGACGATGCATGAGTTCAATCCAAAACGGTCGCTACATTTTCGAAAAGTACTTATGGGCCCAAAACGGAAACCGTGTGCAAGAGTTACGCTCAATTCTTCGAACGCCGACAATCCAAATATGGAAGTGCTGGTTCTTCGAAAGAAAAATGCCCAAAATCCCTCATACATCATGACAAAGTGGTGAGTTCAATCCAAAATGGTCGCTACATTTCTGAAAAGTACTTATGGGCCAAAAACGAACACCGTGTACAAAAGCAACGCTCAATTCTTCGAACGCCGACAATCCAAATATGCAAGTGCTCATTCTTCAAAAAAAAGCCCAAAATCCCTCATACGTCACGATAAAGCTGTGAGTTGAATCCAAAACTGTCGCTACATTTCCGAAAAGTACTTATGGGCCCAAAACGGACACCGTGTGCAAAAGTCAAGCTCAATTCTTCGAACGTCGACAATCCAAATATGCAAGGGCTCGTTCTTCAAAAAAATGCCCGAAATCCCTCATACGTCACGAAAAAGCTATGAGTTCAATCCAAAACGGTCGCTACATTTTCGAAATGTACTTATGAGCCTAGAACGGACACCGTGTGCAAAAGTTACGCTCAATTCTTCGAACGTCGACAATCCAACTATGCAAGTGCTCGTTCTTCGAAAAATAAATGGTCAAAATCAGCCTTACATCACTACAATGCGGTGAGTTCAATCCAAAATGATCGCTACATTTCCGAAAAGACTTATGGTCCCAAAATGGAAACCGTGTGCAAAAGTCACGCTCAAATCTTCGAACGTCGAAAATTCAAATATGCAAGTGCTCGTTGTTCAAAAAATAAATGGCCGAAATCCCTCTTACGTCACGACGATCCCATGAGTTCAATCCAAAATGGTCGCTACATTTCCAAAAAGTACTTATGGGCCCAAAACGAAAATCGTGTGCAAAAGTTACACTCAATTTTTCGAACCCGACAATCCAAATACGCAAGTGCTTGCTCTTTGAAAAAATGCCTGAAATCCCTCATACGTCGCGGTAAAGCTATGAGTTCAATCTAAAACAGTCGCTACCTTTCCGAACGGTACTTATGGGTCCAAAATGGACACTGTGTACAAAAGTTACGCCCAATTCTTCGAACGCCGACAATCCAAATATGCAAATTCTCCTTCTTAAAAAAACAAACACCCGAAATCCCTCTTACGTCATGACGGTGTCGTGAGTTCAATCCAAAATGGTCACTACATTTCCAAAAAGTATTTATGGGCCCAGAACGGACACCATGTGCAAAAGTTGCGCTCAATTCTTCAAACACCGGCAATCCAACTATGCAAGTGCTCGTTCTCCGAAAAATAAACGGTCAAAATCCCTCTTATGTCACGACAATGACATGAGTTCAATCCAAATGGCCACTACATTTTCAAAAAGTATTTATGGACCCAAAATGAAAATCGTGTGCAAAAGTTATGCTCAATCCTTCGAACGCCGACAATCCAAATATGTAAGTGCTCGTTCTTCTAAAAAAAGGCCAAAATCCCTCTTACGTCAAGACGATGCCGTGAGTTCAATCCAAAATGGCCGCTACATTTTGGAAAAGTATTTAAGGGCCTAAAATGGAAATCGTGTGCAGAAGTTACGCTCAATTCTTTGAATACCGACAATCCAACTATGTAAGTGCTCATTCTTCGAAAAAAATGGTTAAAATCCCTCTTACATCACAATGATGCCGTAAGTTCAATCCAAAACGGTCGCTACATTTTTGAAAAGTACTTATGGGTCCAAAATGGAAACTGTGTGCAAAAGTTACGTTCAATTCTTCGAACGTAGACAATCCAAAAATGCAAGTGCTTGTTCTTCAAAAAACAAACTGTCAAAATCCCTCTTACGTCACGACGATGTCACGAGTTCAATCCAAAACGGTCGCTACATTTCCGAAAAGTACATATGGGCCCAAAACGGAGACCATGTGCAAAAGTTACGCTCAATTCTTCGAATGCCGACAATCCAAATATGCAAATGCTCGTTCTTGAAAGAAAAATGCCCGAAATCCCTCGTACGTCACGGCAAAGTGGTGAGTTCAATCCAAAACGATCGCTACATTTTCGAAAATTACTTATGGGCCCAGAACAGGCACCGTGTGCAAAAGTTAAGCTCAATTCTTCGAACGCCGACAATCCAAATATGCAAGTGCTTGTTCATCAAAAAAAATGCTTGAAATTTCTCATACGTCACGGCAAAGCTGTGAGTTCAATCCAAAACGGTCGCTACATTTTTGAAAAGTACTTATTGGCTCAGAACGTACACCGTGTGCAAAAGTTGCGCTCAATTCTTGGAACGCCAAAAATTCAACTATGGAAGTGCTCGTTCTTCGAAAAACAAATGGTTGAAATCCCTCTTACGTCACGGCAATGCCATGAGTTCAATCCAAAATGGTCGCTACATTTTCGAAAAGTACTTATGGGTCCAAAACGAAAACCGTGTGTAAAAGTTACGCTCAATTCTTCGAACGTTGAGAATCCACATATGCAAGTGCTCGTTGTTCAAAAAACAAATGGCCAAAATCCCTCTTACGTCACGACGATGCCATGAGTTCAATCCAAATTGTTCACTACATTTCTGAGAAGTACTTATGGGCCCAACATGGAAACCGTGTACAAATGTTACGCTCAATTCTTCGAACGCCGACAATCCAAATATGCAAATGCTCGTTCCTCAAAAAACAAACATCCGAAAATCCCTCTTACGTCACGACGATGCCATGAGTTCAATCCAAAACGGTCGCTACATTTTCGAGATGTACTTATGGGCCCAAAACAAACACCGTGTGCAAAAGTTACGCTCAATTCTTCGAACGCCGACAATCTAAATATGCAAGTACTAGTTCTTCGAAAAAAATGCTTGAAATCCCTCATACATCACGGTAAAGCTGTGAGTTCAATCCAAAACTATCGCTGCATTTTCGAAGAGTACTTAAGGGCCCGAAATGGATATTGTGTACAAAAGTTAAGCCCAATTCTTCGAACGCCGACAATCAAAATATGCAAGTGCTTGTTCTTTGAAAAAAATGCCCGAAATCCCTCATGCATCACGGCAAAGCTGTTAGTTCAATCCAAAACGGCCGCTACATTTTCGAAAAGTACTTATGGGCCCGGAACGGACAACGTGTACAAAAGTTGCGCTCAATTCTTTGAACGCCGACAATCCAACTATGTAAGTGCTTGTTCTTAAAAAAAAAATGGTCAAAATCCTTCTTGCGTCACGACGATGCCGTGAGTTGAATCCAAAAAGGTCGCTACATTTTCGAAAATTATTTATGGGACCAAAACGAAAATCGTGTCCAAAAGTTACGCTCAATTCTTCGAACATCGAGAATCCAAATATGCAAGTGCTCGTTGTTCAAAAAACAAACGGCTGAAATCTCTCTTACATCATGACGATACCATGTGTTCAATCCAAAACGGTCGCTAAATTTCTGAAAAGTACTTATAGGCCCAAAACGGAAATCGTGTGCAAAAGTTATTCTCAATTCTTCGAACGTCGACAGTCCAATTATGCAAATGCTTGTTCTTCAAAAAAAATGCTCGAAATCCCTCATACGTCACGGTAAAGTTGTGAGTTCAATCCAAAAATGGCGCTACATTTCTGAAAAGTACTTATGGGCCCAAAACGGACATCGTGTGCAAAAGTTGCGCTCAATTCTTCGAACGCCAACAATCTAACTATGCAAGTGCTCGTTCTTCGAAAAAAATGGTCGAAATCCCTCTCACGTCACGACGATGCCGTGGGTTCAATCCAAAATGGTCGCTACATTTTTTAAAAGTATTTATGGGCCCAAAACAGAAACCGTGTGCAAAAGTTATGCTCAATTCTTTGAACGCCGACAATCCAAATAAGCAAGAGCTCATTCTTCTAAAAACAAACGATCGAAATCCCTCTTACGTCACGATGATGTCATGAGCTCATTCCAAAACACTCGCCACATTTCTAAAAAGTACTTATGGGCCCAAAACGGAAATAGTGTGCAAAAGTTATGCTCAATTCTTCGAATGCTAACAATCCAATTATGCAAGTGCTCGTTCTTCGAAAGAAAAATGCTCGAAATCCCTCATACGTCACGAAAAAGCTGTGAGTTCAATCCAAAACGATCGCTACATTTTCGAAACGTACTTATGGGCCCAAAACGGACGCCGTGTACAAAAGTTATGCTCAATTCTTCGAACGCCAACAATCCAAATATGGAAGTGCTCGTTTTTCAAAAAACAAACACTCAAAATCCCTCTTACATCACGATGATATCGTGATTTTAATCCAAAACGGTCGCTACATTTACAAAAACTACTTATGGGCCCAAAACGAAAATCATGTGCAAAAGGTACGCTCAATTCTTCGAATGCCGACAATCCAAATATGCAAGTGCTCGTTCTTCAAAAAGAAAATGCCCAAAAACCCTCATACGTCACGGAAAAGTGGTGAGTTCAATCCAAAATGGATGCTACATTTTCGCAAAGTACTTATGGGCCCAAAAAAGACACCGCGTGTAAAAGTTGCACTCAATTCTTCGAACGCCGACAATTCAAATATGCAAGTGATCGTTCTTTGAAAAACAAACAGTCGAAATCCCTCTTACATCACGACGATGCCGTGAGTTAAATCCAAAACGGTCGCTACATTTCAGAAAAGTACTTATGGGCCAAAAACAGACACCGTGTACAAAAGTTACGCTCAATTCTTCGAAAGCCGACAATCCAAATAAGCAAGTGCTTGTTCTTCGAAAAACAAACAAACGATATCCCTCTTACGTCACAACGATGCGTGAGTTCAATCTAAAATGGTCACTACATTTTCAAAAAGTACTTATGGGCCCAAAACGAAAGCCGTGTACAAGAGTTACACTCAATTCTTCGAACGCTGACAATCCAAATATGCAAGTGCTCGTTCTTCAAAAGAAAAATGATCGAAATCCCTCACACATCACGGCAAAGTGGTGAGTTCAATCTAAAATGGTCGCTACATTTCTGAAAAGTGCTTATGGGCCAAAAACGAACACCGTGTGCAAAAGTTACGCTCAATTCTTCGAAAGTCGACAATCCAAATATGCAAGTGCTCATTGTTCGAAAAAAGCTCGAAATCCCTCATACATCACGATAAAGCTGTGAGTTAAATCCAAAACTGTCGCTACATTTTCGAAAAGTACTTATGGGCCCAAAATGGACACCGTGTGCAAAAGTTAAGCTCGATTCTTCGAACGCCAACAATCTAAATATGCAAGGGCTCGTTCTTCAAAAAAAATGCCTGAAATCCCTCATACGTCATGGCAAAGCTATGAGTTCAATCCAAAACGATCGCTACATTTTTCGAAATGTACTTATGGGCCTAGAACGGACACCGTGTGCAAAAGTTGTGCTCAATTCTTCAAACGTCGACAATCCAACTATGCAAGTGCTCGTTCTTCGAAAAACAAAAGGTCGAAATCCCTCTTACATCACGACGATGCTGTGAGTTCAATCCAAAATGCTTGCTACATTTCCGAAAAGTACTTATGGGCCCAAAATGGAAATCATGTGCAAAACTTACGCACAATTCCTCGAACGTCGAAAATTCAATTATGCAAGTGCTCGTTGTTCAAAAAACAAATGGTCGAAATCCATCTTACGTCACGACGATCCTATGAGTTCAATCCAAAAAGGTCGCTACATTTTCGAAAAGTACTTATGGGCCCAAAATAGAAACCGTGTGCAAAAGTTATGCTCAATTTTTTCGAACGTCGACAATCCAAATACGCAAGTGCTCGCTCTTCAAAAAAAAGCTCGAAATCCCTCATACGTCACGGTAAAGCTGTGAGTTCAATCCAAAACTATTGCTACATTTCCGAAAGGTACTTATGGGTCCAAAACGGACACCGTGTGCAAAAGTTATGCCCAATTCTTTGAACGACGACAATCCAAATATGCAAATGCTCGTTCTTAAAAAAATGAACACCCGGAATCCCTCTTACGTTACCACGGTATCGTGAGTTCAATCCAAAATGGTCGTTACATTTCCAAAAAGTACTTATGGGCCCAGAACGGACACGGTATGCAAAAGTTGCGCTCAATTCTTCGAACGTCGACAATCCAACTATGCAAGTGCTCATTCTTCGAAAAACAAACGATCAAAATCCCTCTTACGTCACGACGATGACAAAAGTTCAATCCAAAATGGGCGCCACATTTTTGAAAAGTATTTATGGGCCCAAAACGAAAACCATGTGCAAAAGTTATGCTCAATTCTTCGAATGCCGACAATCCAAATATGCAAGTGCTCGTTCTTCTAAAAAATGGTCGAAATCCCTCTTACGTCACGACGATGCTGTGAGTTCAATCCAAAATGGTCGCTACATTTTGGAAAAGTATTTATGGGCCCAAAACGGAAACCGTGTGCAGAAGTTACGCTCAATTCTTCGAACGTCGACAATCCAACTATGCAAGTGCTCATTCTTCGAAAAAAATGGTCGAAATCCCTCTTACGTCACGATGATGCCGTGAATTCAATCCAAAATGGTCGCTACATTTTCAAAAAGTATTTATGGGCCCAAAACGGAAATCATGTGCAAAAGTTACGCTCAATTCTTCGAACGCCGACTATCCAAATATGCAAGTGTTTGTTCTTCTAAAAATAAATGGTCAGAATCCCTCTTACGTCACGATGATTCCATGAGTTCAATCCTAAACGGTCGATGCATTTTCGAAAAGTACTTATGGCCCAAAAACGAAAATCGTGTGCAAAAGTTACGCTCAATTCTTCGAAGGTCGACAATCCGAATATGCAAGTGCTTGTTCTTTGAAAAAAGCCCAAAATCCCCCATATGTCACGGCAAAGCTGCGAGTTCAATCCAAAACGGTCGCTACATTTCCAAAAAGTACTTATGGGCACGAAATGGACACCGTGTGCAAAAGTTACGCTCGATTCTTCAAACGCCGACAATCCAAATATACAAGTGCTCGTTGTTCAAAAAAAAAGGCTGAAATTCCTCTTACGTCACGAGGATTCCGTGAGTTCAATCCAAAACTGTCGCTACATTTTCGAAAAGTACTTATGGGCCCAAACGAAAATCGTGTGTAAAAGTTACGCTAAATTCTTCGTACGCCGATAATCCAAATATGCAAGTGCTCATTCTTTGGAAGAAAAATGCCCAAAATCCCTCATACATCATGGCAAAGCGGTGAGTTCAATCCAAAACGGTCGCTACATTTCCGAAAAGTACTTATGGGCACAAAACGGACACCGTGTGCAAAAGTTACGCTCAATTCTTCGAACGTCGACAATCCAAATATGCAAGTGCTCATTCTTTGGAAGAAAAAAGGCCAAAATCCCTCATACGTCATGGCAAAGCGGTGAGTTCAATCCAAAACTGCCACTACATTTTCGAAAGGTACTTATGGGCCCAAAACGGTCACCGTGTGCAAAAGTTATGCTCAATTCTTCGAACGCTGACAATCCAAATATGCAAATGCTCGTTCTTCAAAAAAACAACACCCAAAATCCCTCTTACGTCATGATGGTGCCATGAGTTCAATCCAAAATGGTCGATACATTTTTGAAAAGTACTTATGGGTCCAAAACAGAAACCGTGTGCAAAAGTTACGCTCAATTCTTTGAACGTCGACATTCGAAATATGAAAGTGCTCGGTCTTCAAAAAATAAACGGCTGAAATCCCTCTTATGTCACGATGATGCCGTGAGTTCAATCCAAAACAGTGGCTCTATTTTCAAAAAGTACTTATGGGCCCAAAACGGAAACAGTGTGCAAAAGTTACGCTCAATTCTTCGAACGTCGATAATCCAAATATACAAGGGCTCGTTCTTCGAAAGAAAAATGTCGGAAATCCCTCATACGTCATGGTAAAGTGGTGAGTTCAATCCAAAATAGTCGCTAAATTTTTGAAAAGTACTTATGGGCCCAGAACGGACACCGTGTGCAAAAGTTGCGCTGAATTCTTCGAACGCCGACAATCCAAATATGCAAGTGCTCGTTCTTCGAAAAATAAATGGTCAAAATCCGTCTTACGTCACGACAATGTCATGAGTTCAATCCAAGACGGTACCTACATTTCCGAAAAGTACTTATGTGCCCAAAACGAACACCGTGTGCAAAAGTTACGCTCAATTCTTTGAACGCCGACAATCCAAATATGCAAGTGCTCGTTCTTCGAAAAAATGCCTGAAATCCCTCATAGGTCAAGGTAAAGCTGTGAGTTCAATCCAAAACTGTCGCTACATTTTCGAAAAGTACTTATGGGCCCAAAACGGACACCGCGTGCAAAAGTTAAGCTCAATTCTTCGAATGCCGACAATCAAAATATGCAAGTGCTCGTTCTTTGAAAAAAAAGCTCAAAATCCCTCATACGTCACGGCAACGCTGTGAGTTCAATCCAAAACGACCGTTACATTTTTGAAAAGTACTTATGGGCCCTGAACGGACAACGCGTGCAAAAGTTGCGCTCAATTCTTTGAACGCCGACAATCCAACTATGCAAGTGCTCATTCTTTGAAAAATAAACGGTCGAAATCCCTCTTACATCACGACGATGCCATGAGTTCAATCCAAAATGGTCGCTACATTTTCGAAAAGTACTTATGGGCCCAAAACGAAAACCGTGTGCAAAAGTTACGCTCAATTCTTCGAACGTCGAGAATCCAAATATGCAAATGCTCATTGTTCCAAAAGCAAAAGGCCAAAATCCCTCTTACATCACGATGATGCCATGAGTTCAATCCAAAACGATCGCTACATTTTCGAAAAGTACTTATGGGTCCAAAACGGAAACCATGTGCAAAAGTTACTCTCAATTCTTCGAACGTCGACAATCCAAATGTGCAAATACTCGTTCTTCGGAAAAGAATGCCCGAAATCCCTCATACATCACGGTAAAGCTGTGAATTCAATGTAAAACTGTCGCTACATTTCCAAAAGGTACTTATGGGCCCAAAACGAACACCGTGTGCAAAAGCTATGCTCAATTCTTCGAACGTCGATAATCCAAATGTGCAAATGCTCGTTCTTCAAAAAATAAACACCTGAAATCCCTCTTACGTCACGACGGTGTTATGAGTTCAATCCAAAACGGTCGCTACATTTTCGAAAAGTACTTATGGGCCCAGAATGGACACCGTGTGCAAAAGTTGTGCTCAATTCTTCGAACGCCGATAATCCAACTATGCAAGTTCTCATTCTTCGAAAAAATGGTCAAAATCCCTCTTATGTCACGACGATGCCGTGAGTTCAAAACATTTTCGAAAAGTATTTATGGGCCCAAAACGAAAATCGGGTGCAAAAGTTGCGCTCAATTCTGCGATCCAAATAGGCAAGTGCTCATTCTTCCAAACACAAACGGCCAATATCCCTCATATGTCACGATGATGCCATGAGTTCATTCCAAAACGGTAGCTACATTTTCATAAACAACTTATGGGCTCAAAACGAAAATCGTGTGCAAAAGTTACGCTCAATTCTTCGAATGTCGACAATCCAAATATGCAAGTGCTCATTCTTCGAAAAAATGCTCGAAATCCCTCATACGTCACGAAAAAGTTGTGAGTTCAGTCCAAAACAGTTGCTGCATTTTCGAAAAGTACTTATGGGCCCAAAACGGACACCGTATGCAAATGTTACGCTCAATTCTTCAAACGCCGACAATCCAAATATGCAAGTGCTCATTTTTAAAAAAAAAAAAGGCCGAAATCCCTCTTACATCACTACGATACCATGAGTTTAATCCAAAATGGTCGCTACATTTACGAAAAGTACTTATGGGCCCAAAACGAAAATCGAGTGCAAAAGTTACGCTCAATTCTTCGAATGTCAACAATCCAATTATGCAAGTGCTCGTTCTTCGAAAAACAAACTCCTGAAAACCCTTATACATCACGGAATAGTGGTGAGCTCAATCCAAAACGATCGCTACATTTCCTAAAAGTACTTATGGGCCCTAAACGGACACCGTGTACAAAAGTTGCGCTCAATTCTTCCAACGCCGACAATCTAAATATGCAAGTGCTCGTTCTTTGAAAAACAAATGGTCAAAATCCCTCTTACATCAAGACAATGACGGGAGTTCAATCCAAAACGGTCGCTACAATTCCAAAACGGACACCGTGTGCCAAAGTTACACTCAATTCTTCGAACGTCGACAATCCAAATATGCAAGTGCTCGTTCTTCAAAAAACAAATGGTTGATATCCCTCTTACGTCACGATGATGAGTGAGTTCAATCCAAAACGGTTGCTATATTTTCGAAAAGTACTTATGGGCCTAAAACGGAAACCGTGTGCAAAAGTTACGCTCAAATCTTTGAACGACAACAATCCAAATATGCAAGTGCTCATTCTTCGAAAGAAAAATGCCCAAAGTCCCTCATACGTCACGATAAAGAGGTGAGTTCAATCCAAAACGGTCGCTACATTTTCGAAAAGTACTTATGGGCCCAAAATGAACAACGTGTGCAAAAGTTACACTCAATTCTTCGAACGTGGACAATCCAAATATGCAAGTGCTCGTTCTTGAAAAAAATGCCCAAAATCCCTCATACATCACGAAAAAGCTGTGAGTTCAATCCAAAACGGTTGCTACATTTTTGAAAAGTACTTATGGGCCTAGAACGGACACCGTGTGTAAAAGTTCTGCTTAATTCTTCGAACACCGACAATCTAACTATGTAAGTGCTCATTTTTCGAAAAACAAATGGTCGAAATCCCTCTTACACCACGATGATGCCATGAGTTCAATCCATAACAGTCGCTACATTTTTGAATAGTACTTATGGGCCCAAAACGGAAATCGTGTGCAAAAGTTACGCTCAGTTCTCGAACATCGAAAATCCAAATATGCAAGTGCTCCTTGATCGAAAAACAAACGATCGAAATCCCTCTTACGTCATGATGATGCCATGAGTTCAATCCAAAACGGTCGCTACATTTTTGAAAAGTACTTATGGGCCAAAAACGAAAACTGTGTGCAAAAGTTACGCTCAATTCTTCGAATGTCGACAATCCAAATATGCAAGTGCTTGTTCTACAAAAAAATCCCGAAATCCCTCATATGTCATGGAAAAGCTGTGAGTTCAATCCAAAATGGTCGCTACATTTTCGAAAAGTACTTATGGACCCAAAACGGACACCGTGTGCAAAAGTTACGCTCAATTCTTCGAATGCCGACAATCCAAATATGCAAGTGCTCGTTCTTCAAAAAATAAATGGCCAAAATCCCTCTTACGTCATGACGTGTCGTGAGTTTAATCCAAAATGGTCGCTACATTTACGAAAAGTACTTATGGGCCCAAAACAAAAATCGTGTGTAAAAGTTATGCTCAATTCTTCGAATGCCGACAATCCAAATATGCAAGTGTTCGTTCTTCGAAAAAAATGCTCGAAATCCCTCATACGTCACGACAACGCTGTGAGTTCAATCCAAAACGCCCGTTACATTTCGAAAAGTACTTATGGGCCCAAAACGGACACCGTGTGCAAAAGTTACGCTCAATTCTTCGAACGCCGACAGTCCAAATGTGCAAGTGCTCGTTCTTCAAAAAACAAATGGCTGAAATCCCTCTTAGGTCATGACGATCTCGTGAGTTTAATCCAAAATGGTCTTTACATTTCTGAAAAGTACTTATGGGCACAAAACGGACACCGTGTGCAAAAGTTACGCACAATTCTTTGAACGTCGACAATCAAAGTATGCAAGTGGTCATTGTTCAAAAAATAAACAGCTAAAATCTCTCTTACGTCACGACTATTCCATGAGTTCAATCCAAAACAGTCGCTATATTTTCGAAAAGTACTTATGGGCCAAAAACGAAAACCGTGTGCAAAAGTTACGCTCAATTCCTCGAACACCGACAATCCAAATGTGCAAGTGCTCGTTCTTTGAAAAAAATGCCTGAAATCCCTCATATGTCACGGAAAAGCTGTGAGTTCAATCCAAAACTATCGCTACATTTTCGAAAGGTACTTATGGGCCAAAAATGGACACCGTGTGCAAAAGTTACGCTCAATTCTTTGAACGTCGACAATCCAAATATGCAAGTGCTCGTTCTTCAAAAAAATACCCGAAATCCCTCATACGTCATGAAAAAGCTATGAGTTCAATCCAAAACGTTTGCTACATTTTCGAAAAGTACTTATGGGCCCAGAACGGACACCGTGTGCAAAAATTATTCTCAATTCTTCGAACGCCAACAATCCAACTATGCAAGTGCTCGTTCTTCGAAAAAAATGGTCGAAATCCCTCTAATGTCACGACAATGCCGTGAGTTCAATCCAAAACGGTCGCTGCATTTTCGAAAAGTATTTATGGGCCCAAAACGGAAATCGGGTGCAAAAGTTACGCTCAATTCTTCGAACGCCGACAATCCAAATAAGCAAGTGCTCATTCTTCTAAAAACAAATGGCCGAAATCCCTCGTACATCATGACTATGCCGTGAGTTCATTCCAATATGATCGCTACATTTTCGAAAACTACTTAGGGGCCCAAAACGAAAACCGTGTGCAAAAGTTACGCTCAATTCTTCGAATGCTGACAATCCAAATATGCAAGTGTTCGTTCTTTGAAAAAAATTCCCGAAATCCCTCATACATCACGGCAACGCTGTGAGTTCAATCCAAAACGGCCGTTACATTTACGAAAAGTACTTATGGGCACAAAACGGACACCGTGTGCAAAAGTTACGCTCAATTCTTCGAACGCCGGCAATCCAAATATGTAAGTGCTCGTTCTTCAAAAAACAAACGGCCGAAATCCCTCTTACTTCATGATGATCCTGTGAGTTTAATCCAAAATGGTCGCTACATTTTCGAAAAGTACTTATGGGCACAAAACGAACACCGTGTGCAAAAGCTACGCTCAATTCTTTGAACGCCGACAATACAATTATGCAAGTGCTCATTGTTCAAAAAACAAATGGCTGAAATCCCTCTTACGTCACGACTATTCCATGAGTTCAATCCAAAACGGTCGCTACATTTCCGAAAAGTACTTATAGGCCCAAAACGGAAATCGTGTGCAAAAGTTAAGCTCAATTTTTCGAACACCGACAATCCAAATGAGCAAGTGCTCATTCTTTGAAAAAAATGCCTGAAATCCCTCATATGTCACGATAAAGCTGTGAGTTCAATCCAAAACTGTCGCTACATTTTTGAAAGGTACTTATGGGCCCAAAACGGTTATCGTATGCAAAAGTTACGCTCAATTCTTCGAATATCGACAATCCAAATATGTAAATGCTCGTTCTCCAAAAAAATAACACTCGAAATCCCTTTTATGTCATGACGGTGCCGTGAGTTCAATCCAAAATGGTCGCTACATTTTCGAAAAGTACTTATGGGCCCAAAACGGAAACCGTGCGGAAAAGTTAAGCTCAATTCTTCGAACGT
Source organism: Olea europaea var. sylvestris (assembly GCF_002742605.1). Lineage (NCBI taxonomy): Eukaryota > Viridiplantae > Streptophyta > Magnoliopsida > Lamiales > Oleaceae > Olea > Olea europaea. Next base: position 544,182 of record NW_019242700.1, on the reverse strand, counting down.
CGACAATCCAATTATGCAAGTGCTTGTTCTTCGAAAAACAAATGGTCGAAATCCCACTTACGTCACGACAATGTCATGAGTTCAATCCAAGACGGTCGCTACATTTTCGAAAAGGACATATGGGTCCAAAACGAACACCGTGTGCAAAAGTTACGCTCAATTCTTCGAATATCGACAATCTAAATATGTAAATGCTCGTTCTCCAAAAAAATAACACTCGAAATCCCTTTTATGTCATGACGGTGCCGTGAGTTCAATCCAAAATGGTCGCTACATTTTCGGAAAGTACTTATGGGCCCAAAACGGACACCGTGTGCAAAAGTTACGCTCAATTCTTCGAATATCGACAATCTAAATATGTAAATGCTCGTTCTCCAAAAAAATAACACTCGAAATCCCTTTTATGTCATGACGGTGCCGTGAGTTCAATCCAAAATGGTCGCTACATTTTCGGAAAGTACTTATGGGCCCAAAACGGACACCGTGTGCAAAAGTTACGCTCAATTCTTCGAATATCGACAATCTAAATATGTAAATGCTCGTTCTCCAAAAAAATAACACTCGAAATCCCTTTTATGTCATGACGGTGCCGTGAGTTCAATCCAAAATGGTCGCTACATTTTCGGAAAGTACTTATGGGCCCAAAACGGACACCGTGTGCAAAAGTTACGCTCAATTCTTCGAATATCGACAATCTAAATATGTAAATGCTCGTTCTCCAAAAAAATAACACTCGAAATCCCTTTTATGTCATGACGGTGCCGTGAGTTCAATCCAAAATGGTCGCTACATTTTCGGAAAGTACTTATGGGCCCAAAACGGACACCGTGTGCAAAAGTTACGCTCAATTCTTCGAATATCGACAATCTAAATATGTAAATGCTCGTTCTCCAAAAAAATAACACTCGAAATCCCTTTTATGTCATGACGGTGCCGTGAGTTCAATCCAAAATGGTCGCTACATTTTCGGAAAGTACTTATGGGCCCAAAACGGACACCGTGTGCAAAAGTTACGCTCAATTCTTCGAATATCGACAATCTAAATATGTAAATGCTCGTTCTCCAAAAAAATAACACTCGAAATCCCTTTTATGTCATGACGGTGCCGTGAGTTCAATCCAAAATGGTCGCTACATTTTCGGAAAGTACTTATGGGCCCAAAACGGACACCGTGTGCAAAAGTTACGCTCAATTCTTCGAATATCGACAATCTAAATATGTAAATGCTCGTTCTCCAAAAAAATAACACTCGAAATCCCTTTTATGTCATGACGGTGCCGTGAGTTCAATCCAAAATGGTCGCTACATTTTCGGAAAGTACTTATGGGCCCAAAACGGACACCGTGTGCAAAAGTTACGCTCAATTCTTCGAATATCGACAATCTAAATATGTAAATGCTCGTTCTCCAAAAAAATAACACTCGAAATCCCTTTTATGTCATGACGGTGCCGTGAGTTCAATCCAAAATGGTCGCTACATTTTCGGAAAGTACTTATGGGCCCAAAACGGACACCGTGTGCAAAAGTTACGCTCAATTCTTCGAATATCGACAATCTAAATATGTAAATGCTCGTTCTCCAAAAAAATAACACTCGAAATCCCTTTTATGTCATGACGGTGCCGTGAGTTCAATCCAAAATGGTCGCAAACAAATGGTCGAAATCCCACTTACGTCACGACAATGTCATGAGTTCAATCCAAGACGGTCGCTACATTTTCGAAAAGGACATATGGGTCCAAAACGAACACCGTGTGCAAAAGTTACTCTCAATTCTTCGAACGCCGACAATCCAAATATACAGGTGCTCGTTCTTCAAAAAAAATGCTCGAAATCCCTTATACGTCACGGTAAAGCTGTGAGTTCAATCCAAAACTGTCGCTACATTTTCGAAAAGTACTTACGGGCCCAAAACGGACACTGTGTGCAAAAGTTAAGCTCAATTCTTCGAACGCCGACAATCAAAATATGCAAGTGCTCGTTCTTCAAAAAAAGCCAGAAATCCCTCATACGTCACGGCAACGCTGTGAGTTCAATCCAAAATGGCCGTTACATTTTCGAAAAGTATTTATGGGCCCAGAATGGACACCGCGTGCAAAAGTGGCGCTCAATTCTTTGAACACCGACAATCCAACTATGCAAGTGCTCGTTCTTCGAAAAACAAACGGTCAAAATCCCTCTTACATCACGACGATACCGTGAGTTCAATCCAAAATGGTCGCTACATTTTCGAAAAGTACTTATGGGCTCAAAACGGAAACCATGTGCAAAAGTTACGCCCAATTCTTCAAACGTCGAGAATCCAATTATGCAAGTGCTCGTTTTTCAAAAAACAAAAGGCCAAAATCCCTCTTACGTCACGATGATGCCATGAGTTCAATCCAAAACGGTCGCTACATTTTTGAAAAGTACTTATGGGCACAAAATGGAAACCGTGTGCAAAAGTTACTCTCAATTCTTCGAACGTCGACAATCCAAATATGCAAGTGCTCGTTCTTCGAAAGAAAAATGCACGAAATCCCTCATACGTCACAATAAAGCGGTGAGTTCAATCCAAAACGGTCGCTACATTTTCGAAAAGTACTTATGGGCCCAAAACGAACACCGTGTGCAAAAGTTACACTCCGTTCTTTGAACGCCGACAATCCAGATATGCAAGTGCTCGTTCTTCGAAAAAAAGGCCCGAAATCCCTCATACGTCACGATAAAGCTATGAGTTCAATCCAAAACTGTCGCTACATTTTCGAAAAGTACTTACGGGCCTAAAACGGACACCGTGTGTAAAAGTTAAGATCAATTCTTTGAACGTCGACAATCCAAATATGCAAGTGCTCGTTCTTCCAAAAAAATGTTCGAAATCCCTCTTACGTCACGGCAAAGCTGTGAGTTCAATCCAAAACTGTCGCTACATTTTTGAAAAGTACTTATCAGCCCAAAACGAACACCTTGTGCAAAAGTTAAGCTCAATTCTTCGAACGCCGACAATCCAAATTTGCAAGTGCTCGTTCTTAAAAAAAATGCCCGAAATGCCTCATACGTCACGAAAAAGCTGTGAGTTCAATCCAAAACGGTCGCTACATTTTCGAAAAGTACTTATGGGCCTAGAACAGACACCGTGTGTAAAGGTTGCGCTCAATTCTTCGAACACCGACAATCCAACTATGCAAGTGCTCGTTCTTCGAAAAATAAACGGCCGAAATCCCTCTTACGTCACGACGATGCCGTGAGTTCAATCCAAAATGGTCGCTACATTTTCGAATAGTACTTATGGGCCCAAAGCGGAAATCATGTGCAAAAGTTACGCTCAATTCTCGAACGTCGAAAATCTAAATATGCAAGTGCTCATTGTTCGAAAAGCAAACAGCCAAAATCCCTCTTACGTCACGACGATGCCATGAGTTCAATCCAAAATGGTCGCTACATTTTTTAAAAGTAGTTATGGGCCCAAAACAGAAACTGTGTGCAAAAGTTATGCTCAATTCTTCGAACGTCGACAATCCAATTATGCAAGTGCTTGTTCTTCAAAATAATGCCCGAAATCCCTCATACGTCATGGAAAAGCTGTGAGTTCAATCCAAAATGGACACCGTGTGCAAAAGTCATGCTCAATTCTTCGAACGCCGACAATCCAAATATATAAGTGCTCGTTCTTCAAAAAACAAGCGGCCTAAATCCCTCTTATGTCACAACGATGTTGTGAATCTAATCCAAAATGGTCGCTACATTTACGAAAAGTACATATGGGCCCAAAACGAAAATCGTGTGCAAAAGTTACGCTCAATTCTTCGAATGACGACAATCCAAATATACAAATGCTCGTTCTTCAAAAAACAAACACCCGAAATCCCTCTTACGTCATGATGGCTCCGTGAGTTCAATCCAAAATGGTCGCTACATTTTCAAAAAGTACTTATGGGCCCAGAACGGACACCGTGTGCAAAAGTTGTGCTCAATTCTTCGAACGTCGACAATCCAATCATGCAAGTGCTCGTTCTTCAAAAAAAAATGATCAAAATCCCTCTTATGTCACGACGATGCCGTGAGTTCAATCCAAAATGGTCGCTATATTTTCGAAAAGTATCTATGGCCCCAAAATGGAAACCGTGTGCAAAAGTTACTCTCAATTCTTCAAACGTCGACAATCCAAATATGCAAGTGCTCGTTCTTCGAAAAAAATGCCTGAAATCCCTAATACGTTACGGTAAAGCTGTGAGTTCAATCCAAAACTGTCGCTACATTTTCGAAAGTACTTATGGGCCCAAAATGAAAACCGTGTGCAAAAGTTACTCTCAATTTTTTGAACATCGACAATCCAAATATGCAAGTGCTCGTTCTTCGAAAAACACGCTCGAAATCCCTCAAACGTCACGAAAAAGTTATGAGTTCAATCCAAAATGGTCGTTACATTTCTGAAAAGTACTTATTGGCCCAGAACGGACACCGTGTGCAAATATTGTGCTCAATTCTTCGAACGCCGACAATCCAACTATGCAAGTGCTCGTTCTTCGAAAAAAATGGTCAAAATCCCTCTTATGTCACGACGATGCCGTGAGTTCAATCCAAAAATGGTCGCTACATTTTCAAAAAGTATTTATGGTCCCAAAATGGAAATCGGGTGCAAAAGTTACGCTCAATTCTTCGAACGTCGACAATCCAAATAAGCAAGTGCTCATTCTTCTAAAAACAAATGGTCGAAATCCCTCGTACGTCATGACGATGCCACGAGTTCTTTCCAAAACGGTCGCTACATTTTTGAAAACTACTTATGGCCCCAAGACGAAAATTGGGTGCAAAAGTTACTCTCAATTCTTCGAACGCCGACAATCCAAATATGCAAGTACTCGTTCTTCAAAAAAAAAATGCCCGAAAACCATCATACATCACGAAAAAGTGGTGAGCTCAATCCAAAACGATCGCTACATTTTGAAAAGTGCTTATGGGCCCAACACGGACACCGTGTGCAAAAGTTGCACTCAATTCTTCCAACGCCGACAATCCAAATATGCAAGTGCTCGTTCTTTGAAAAACAAACGGTCAAAATCCCTCTTACATCAAGAGGATGACGTGAGTTCAATCCAAAACGGTCGCTACATTTCCGAAAAGTACTTATGGGCCCAAAAAGGACATCGTGTGCAAAAGTTGCGCTCAATTCTTCGAACGCCGACAATCCAACTATGCAAGTGCTCGTTCTTTGAAAAAAATGTTCGAAATCCCTCTTGCATCACGACGATGCCGTAAGTTCAATCCAAAACGGTCGCTACATTTTCGAAAACTACTTATGGACCCAAAACGGAAACCGTGTGCAAAAGTTACGCTCAATTCTTCGAACGCCGACAATCCATATACGCAAGTGCTCGTTCTTCGAAAAAAATGCCCGAAATCCCTCTTACGTCATGACGATGCCATGAGTTTAATCCAAAACGGTCGCTACATTTACGAAAAGTACTTATGGGCCCAAAACGAAAATCGTGTACAAAAGTTACGCTCAATTCTTCGAATGTCAACAATCCAAATATGCAAGTGCTCGTTCTTCGAAAAACAAACGCCCGAAAACCCTCATACATCATGGAAAAGCGGTGAGCTCAATTCAAAACGATCGCTACATTTCTGAAAAGTACTTATGGGCCCAAAACGGACACCGTGTGCAAAAGTTGCGCTCAATTCTTCCAACGCCGACAATCCAAACATGCAAGTGCTTGTTCTTCGAAAAACAAACGCTCAAAATCCCTCTTACATCCAGACGATGATTTGAGTTCAATCCAAAATGATCGCTACATTTTTGAAGAGTACTTATGGGCCCAAAACGGACACTGTGTGCAAAAGTTACACTCAATTCTTCGAACGTTGACAATCCAAATATGCAAGTGCTCGTTCTTCAAAAAACAAACGGTCGATATCCCTCTTACGTCACGACAATGCCTGAATTCAATCCAAAACGGTTGCTATATTTTCGAAAAGTACTTATGGGCCAAAAACGAAAACCGTGTGCAAAGGTTACGCTCAATTCTTCGAACGCGCGACACTCTTAATATGCAAGTCTTCGAAAGAAAAATGCTCGAAATCCCTTAGACGTCACGATAAAGTGTGAGTTCAATCCAAAACGGTCGCTACATTTCCGAAAAATACTTTTGGGCCCAAAACGAACACCGTGTGCAAAAGTTATGCGCAATTCTTCGAACGCCGACAATCCAGATATGCATGTTCAAAAAAACGTCCGAAACCCTCATACGTCACAATAAAGCTGTGAGTTCATTCCAAAACTGTCGCTAAATTTCCGAAAAGTACTTATGGGCCCAAAACGGACATCGTGTGCAAAAGTTAAGATCAATTCTTCGAACGTCGACAATCCAAATATGCAAGTGCTCGTTCTTCAAAAAAATGCACGAAATCCCCCATACGTCATGACAAAGCTGAGAGTTCAATCCAAAATTGTCGCTACATTTTCGAAAAGTACTTACGGGCCCAAAACGGACACCGTGCGTAAAAGTTAAGTTCAATTCTTCGAACGCCGACAATCTAAATATGCAAGTGCTTGTTCTTCAAAAAAAAATGCCCGAAATCCCTCATACGTCACGGAAAAGATGTGAGATCAATCCAAAATAGTCACTACATTTTCGAAAAGTACTTATGGGCCTAGAACGGACACTGTGTGTAAGAGTTGCTCTCAATTCTTTGAACATCGACAATCCATATATGCAAGTGCTCGTTCTTTGAAAAACAAATGGTCGAAATCCCTCTTACGTCGCGACGATGTTGTGAGTTCAATCCAAAACGGTCGCTACATTTTCGAATAGTACTTATGGGCCCAAAACGGAAATCGTGTGCAAAAGTTACGCTCAATTCTCAAACGTTGAAAAGCCAACTATGCAAGTTCTCGTTGTTCGAAAAATAAACGATCGAAATCCCTCTTACGTCACGACGATGCCATGAGTTCAATCCAAAATGGTCGCTACATTTTTGAAAAGTACTTATGGGCCCAAAACAGAAACTGTGGACAAAAGTTACGCTCAATTCTTTGAACGCCGACAAACCAAATATGTAAGTGCTTGTTCTTCAAAAAAATTCCCGAAATCCCTCATACGTCACGAAAAAGCTGTGAGTTCAATCCAAAACGGTCGCTACATTTTCGAAAAGTGCTTATGGGCCCAAAACGGACACCGTGTGCAAAGGTTATGCTCAATTCTTCGAACGCCAACAATCCAACTATGCAAGTGCTCGTTCTTCGAAAAACAAACGGCCAAAATCCCTCTTACGTCACGACGATATCGTGAGTTTAATCCAAAATGGCCGCTATATTTACGAAAAGTACTTATGGGCCCAAAACAAAAATCGTGTGCAAAAGTTACGCTCAATTCTTCGAATGCTGACAATCCAAATATGCAAATGCTCGTTCTTCAAAAAACAAACACCCAAAATCCCTCTTACGTCATGATGGTGCTGTGAATTCAATCCAAAACGGTCGCTACATTTCTGAAAAGTACTTACGGGCCCAGAACGGACACCGTGTGTAAAAGTTGTGCTCAATTTTTCGAATGCCGACAATCCAACTATGCAAGTGCTCATTCTTCGAAAAAAATGGTCAAAATCCCTCTTATTACTCGATGATGCCGTGAGTTCAATCCAAAACTGTCGGTACATTTTTGAGAAGTATTTATGGGCCCAAAACGAAAACCGTGTGCAAAAGTTACTCTTAATTCTTCTAACGTCGACAATCCAAATATGTAAGTTCTCGTTCTTCAAAAAAAATGCCCGAAATCCCTCATACGTCACAGTAAAGCTGTGAGTTCAATCCAAAACTGTCGCTACATTTCCGAAAGGTACTTATGGGCCCAAAACGGACACCGTGTGCAAAAGTTACACTCAATTCTTCGAACGTAGACAATCCAAATATGCAAGTGCTCGTTCTTCCAAAAAAATGCCCAAAATCCCTCATACGCCACGAAAAACCTATGTGTTCAATCCAAAACGGTCGCTACATTTTCGAAAAGTACTTATGGGCCCAGAACGGACACCGTGTGCAAAAGTTGCGCTCAATTCTTCGAACGTCGACAATCCAACTATGCATGTGCTCATTCTTTGAAAGAAATGGTCAAAATCCCTCTTATGTCACGATGATGCCGTGAGTTCAATCCAAAACGGTCGCTACATTTTCGAAAAGTATTTATGGGCCCAAAATGAAAATCAGGTGCAAAAGTTACGCTCAATTCTTCGAACGCCGACAATCCAAATATGCAAGTGCTCGTTCTTCTAAAAAAATGGCCGAAATCCCTCTTACGTCACGACGATGCCGTGAGTTCATTCCAAAACGGTCGCTACATTTCCTAAAACTACTTATGGGCTCAAAACGGAAACCGTGTGCAAAAGTTACGCTCAATTCTTCGAACGCCGACAATCCAAATATGCACGTGTTCATTCTTCGAAAAAATGCCCAAAATCCCTCCTATGTCACGGCAACGCTGTGAGTTCAATCCAAAACGACCGTTACACTTTCGAAAAGTACTTATGGGCACAAAACGGACACCGTGTGCAAAAGTTACGCTCAATTCTTCGAACGTCGACAATCCAAATAGGCAAATGCTCGTTCTTTTAAGAACAAAACGTCGAAATCCCTCTTACATCATGACGATGCCGTGAGTTTAATCCAAAACGGTCGCTACATTTTCGAAAAGTACCTATGGGCACAAAACGAACACCGTGTGCAAAAGTTACGCCCAATTCTTCGAACGCCGACAATTCAAATATGCAAGTGCTCGTTGTTCAAAAAACCAACGGCTGAAATCCCTCTTACATCACGACTATTCCATGAGTTCAATCCAAAACGGTCGCTACATTTTCGAAAAGTACTTATGGGCCCAAAACGAAAATCGTGTACAAAAGTTACGCTCATTCTTCGAACACCGACAATCCAAATGTGGAAGTGCTCGTTCTTCGAAAAAATGCCTGAAAACCCTCATATGTCACGGTAAAGCTTTGAGTTCAATCCGAAACTGCCGCTACATTTTTGAAAGGTACTTACGGCCTCAAAACGGTCACCGTGTGCAAAAGTTGCGCTCAATTCTTCGAAAGCCGACAATACAAATATGCAAATGCTCGCTCTTCAAAAAAATAACACCTGAAATCCCTCTCACATCATGACGGTGCCGTGAGTTCAATCCAAAACAGTCGCTACATTTCCGAAAAGTACTTAAGGGCCCAAAACGAAAATCGTGTGCAAAAGTTACGCTCAATTCTCTCGGACGTTGACAATCCAATTATGCAAGTGCTCGTTCATCAAAAAATGAATGGCTGAAATCCCTCTTGCGTCATGATGATGCCCTGAGTTCAATCCAAAACGGTCGCCATATTTCCGAAAAGTACTTATGGGCCCAAAACTGAAACAGTGTGCAAAAGTTACGCTCAATTCTTCGAACGTCGACAATCCAAATATGCAAGGGCTCGTTCTTTGAAATAAAAACACACAAAATCCCTCATACGTCATGGAAAAGTGGTGAGTTCAACCCAAAACGATCACTACATTTTCGAAAAGTACTTATGGGCCCAGAACGGACACCGTGTGTAAAAGTTTCGCTGAATTCATCGAACGCCGACAATCCAAATATGCAAATGCTCGTTCTTCAAAAAACAAATGGTTGAAATCCCTCTTACATCATGACAATGTCATGAGTTCAATCCAAAACGGTCGCTATATTTTCGAAAAGTACTTAGGGGCCCAAAACGAACACCATGTGCAAAAGTTACACTCAATTCTTCGAACGCCGACAATCCAAATATGAAAGTGCTCGTTCTTCGAAAAAAATGCCCGAAATCCCTCATACGTCATGGTAAAGCTGTGAGTTCAATCCAAAACTGTCGCTACATTTTCGAAAAGTACTTATGGGCCCAAAACCGACACCGTGTGCAAAAGTTAAGCTCAATTCTTCGAACGCCGACAATCAAAATATGCAAGTGCTCGTTCTTTGAAAAAAAGCCCGAAATCCCTCATACATCACGGCAACGCTGTGAGTTCAATCCAAAACGGCCGTTACATTTTCGAAAAGTACTTATAGGCCCAGAACGGACACTGCGTGCAAAAGTTGCGTTCAATTCTTTGAACGTCGACAATCCAACTATGCAAGTGCTCGTTCTTCAAAAAACAAACGGTCAAAATCCCTCTTACGTCATGATGATGCCGTGAGTTCAATCCAAAATGGTCGCTACATTTTCTAAAAGTACTTATGGGCCCGAAATGGAAACCGTGTGCAAAAGTTACGCTCAAGTCTTCGAATGTCGAGAATCCAAATATACAAGTGCTCGTTGTTCAAAAAACAAAAGGCCAAAATCCCTCTTACATCACGATGATGCCATGAGTTCAATCCAAAACGGTCGCTACATTTCTAAAAAGTACTTATGGGCCCAAAACGAAAATCGTGTGCAAAAGTTACTCACAATTCTTCGAACGTCGACAATCCAAATATGCAAGTGCTCGTTCTTCGAAAGAAAAATGCCCAAAATCCCTCATACATCACGATAAAGTGGTGAGTTCAATCCAAAATGGTCGCTACATTTTTGAAAAGTACTTATGCGCCCATAACGAACACCGTGGGCAAAAGTTACGCTCAGTTCTTCGAACACCGACAATCTAGATATGCAAGTGCTCGTTCTTCAAATAAAATACCCAAAATCTCTCATACGTCACGATAAAGTTGTGAGTTCAATCCAAAACCGTCGCTACATTTCCGAAAAGTGCTTACAGGCCCAAAACAGACACCGTGTGCAAAAGTTAAGATCAATTCTTCGAACGACGACAATCCAAATAAGCAAGTGCTCATTCTTCGAAAACAAATGCCCAAAATCCCTCATACGTCATGGCAAAACTGTGAGTTCAATCCAAAACTGTCGCTACATTTCCAAAAAGTACTTACGGGCCCAAAACGGACACCATGTGCAAAAGTTAAGCTCAATTCTTCGAACGCCGACAATCCAAATATGCAAGTGCTAGTTCTTCAAAAAAAATGCTCGAAATCCCTCATACGACACGAAAAAGCTGTGAGTTCAATCCAAAACGGTCGCTACATTTTCGAAAAGTACTTATGGGCCTAGAACGGACACCGTCTATAAAAGTTGCGCTCAATTCTTCGAACACCGACAATCCAACTATGCAAGTGCTCGTTCTTCAAAAAATAAATGGTCGAAATCTCTCTTACGTCACAATGATGCCGTGAGTTCAATCCAAAATGGTCGCTACATTTTCGAATAGTACTTATGGGCCCAAAACGGAAATCGTGTGCAAAAGTTCCGCTCAATTCTATAACGTCGAAAATCCAAATATGCAAGTGCTCGTTATTCGAAAAACAAATGGCCGAAATCCCTCTTACATCCCAACGATGCCATGAGTTCAATCCAAAATGGTCGCTACATTTTTGAAAACTACTTATGGGCCCAAGACGGAAACTGTATGCAAAAGTTACGCTCAATTCTTCGAACGCGACAATCCAAATATACAAGTGCTTGTTCTTAAAAAAAATGTCCGATATCCCTCATACGTCACGAAAAGCTGTGAGTTCAATCCAAAACGGTCGCTACATTTTCGAAAAGTACTTATGGGCCCAAAACGGACACCGTGTACAAAAGTTATGCTCAATTCTTCGAACGCCGACAATCCAAACATGCAAGTGTTCGTTCTTCAAAAAACAAATGGTCGAAATCCCTCTTACGTCACGACGATGTCATGAGTTTAATCCAAAACGGTCGCTACATTTACGAAAAGTACTTATGGGTCCAAATCGAAAATCGTGTGCAAAATTTGCGCTCAATTCTTCGAATGCCGACAATCCAAATATGAAAATGCTCGTTCTTCAAAAAGAAAACACCTGAAATCCCTCTTGCGTCATGCCAGTGCTGTGAGTTCAATCCAAAATGGTCGCTACATTTTCTAAAAGTACTTATGGGCCCAGAATGGACATCGTGTGCAAAAGTTGCGTTCAATTCTTCGAACGCCGACAATCCAACTATGTAAGTGCTCGTTCTTCCAAAAAAAGGGTCAAAATCCCTCTTATGTCACGATGATGGCGTGAGTTCAATCCAAACCTGTCGCTACATTTTCAAAAAGTATTTACGGGCCCAAAATGGAAATCGTGTGCAAACGTTACTCTCAATTCTTCGAACGTAGACAATCCAACTATGCATGTGCTCGTTCTTCCAAAAAAATGCTCGAAACCCCTCATACGTCACGGTAAAGCTATGAGTTCAATCCAAAAATTTCGCTACATTTTTGAATGGTACTTATGGGCCCAAAACGGACACCCTGTGCAAAAGTTATGCTCAATTCTTCGAATGCCGACAATCCAAATATGCAAGTGCTCATTCTTCGAAAAAATGCCCGAAATCCCTGATACGTCACGAAAAAGCTATTAGTTCAATCCAAAATGGTCGCTACATTTTCGAAAAGTACTTATGGCCCAGAATGGACACCATGTGCAAAAGTTATGCTCAACTCTTCGAACGCCGACAATCCAACTATGCAAGTGCTCTTTCTTCGAAAAAAAGGTCAAAATCCCTCTTATGTCACGACGATGCCGTGAGTTCAATCCAAAACGGTTGCTACATTTTCGAAAAGTATTTATGGGCCTAAAACGAAAATCGGGTGTAAAAGTTAAGCTCAATTCTTCGAACGCCAACAATCCAAATAAGCAAGTGCTCGTTCTTCTAAAAACAAATGGCCGAAATCCCTCGTACGTCACAACGATGCCGTGAGTTCATTCTAAAATGGTCGCTACAATTCGGAAAACTACTTATGGGCCCAAAACGGAAACCGTGTGCAAAAGTTACGCTCAATTCTTTGAACGCTGACAATCCAAATATGTAAGTGCTCGTTCTTCGAAAAAACGCCTGAAATCCCTCATACGTCATGAAAACGCTATGAGTTCAATCCAAAATGGTCGCTACATTTCCTAAAAGTACTTATGGGCCTAAAACGGACACCGTGTGCAAAAGTTACGCTCAATTCTTCGAACGTCGACAATCCAAATCTGCAAGTGCTCATTTTTCAAAAAATAAATGGCTGAAATCCCTCTTACGTCATGACGATGCCATGAGTTTAATCCAAAACGGTCTCTACATTTACGAAAAGTACTTATGGGCCCAAAAACGAAAATCGTGTGCAAAAGTTACGCTCAATTCTTCGAATGCCGACAATCCAAATATGCAAGTGCTCGTTCTTCGAAAAACAAATGCCCAAAAACCCTCATACATCACGAAAAAGTGGTAAGCTCAATCCAAAACGATCGCTACATTTTCGAAAAGTACTTATGGGCCCAAAACGGACACCGTGTGCAAAAGTTGCACTCAATTCTTCGAACGCCGACAATCCAAATATGCAAGTGCTCATTCTTTGAAAAACAAACGGTCGAAATCAGTATTACATCAAGACAATGACGTGAGTTCAATCCAAAACGGTCGCTATATTTCCGAAAATTACTTATGGGCCCAAAACGAAAACCTTGTGCAAAAGTTACGCTCAATTCTTCAAACGGCGACAATCCAAATATGTAAGGGCCCGTTCTTCGAAAGAAAAAGCCCGAAATCCCTCATAAGTCACGATAAAGTGGTGAGTTCAATCCAAAACGGTCGCTACATTTTTGAAAAGTACTTATGGGCCAATAACGAACACCGTGTGCAAAAGTTACACTTAATTCTTCAAACGCCGACAATCCAGATATGCAAGTGCTCGTTCTTCGAAAAAAATGCCCGAAATCCCTCATACGTCACGATAAAGCTGCGTGTTCAATCCAAAACTGTCACTACATTTTCGAAAAGCACTTACGGGCCCAAAACGGACACCGTGTGCAAAAGTAAGATCAATTCTTTGAACGTCGACAACCCAAATATGCAAGTGCTCATTCTTCGAAAAAATGCTCGAAATCCCTCATGCGTCATTGCAAAGCTGTGAGTTCAATCCAAAACTGTCGCTACATTTTCAAAAGGTACTTACGGGCCCAAAATAGACACCGTGTGCAAGAGTTAAGCTCAATTCTTCGAACGCCAACAATCCAAATATGCAAATGCTCGTTCTGCAAAAAAAAATGCCCGAAATCCCTCATACGTCATAGAAAAGTTGTGAGTTCAATCCAAAACGGTCGCTACATTTTCGAAAAGTACTTATGGGCCTAAAACGGACACCGTGTGCAAAAGATACGCTCAATTCTTCGAAAGCCGACAATCCAAATATGCAAGTGCTCGTTCTTCAAAAAAAATGGCCAAAATCCCTCTTACATCACAATGATGTCGTGAGTTTAATCCAAAATGGTCGCTACATTTACAAAAAGTACTTATGGGCCCAAAATGAAAATCGTGTGCAAAAGTTACACTCAATTCTTCGAATGCCGACAATCCAAATATGCAAATGCTCATTCTTAAAAAACCAAACACCCGAAATCCCTCTTACATCACGATGGTGCCATGAGTTCAATCCAAAATCGTCGCAACATTTCTGAAAAGTACTTATGGGCCCAGAACGGATGCCGTGTACAAAAGTTGCGCTCAATTCTTCGAACGCCGACAATCCAACTTTGCGAGTGCTCGTTCTTCAAAAAAATGTTCGAAGTCCATCGTATGTCACGACGATGCTGTGAGTTCAATCCAAAACGGTCGCTACGTTTTCGAAAAGTATTTATGGGCCTAAAATGGAAACTGTGTGCAAAAGTTACTCTCAATTCGTCGAACGTCGACAATCCAAATATGCAAGTGCTCGTTCTTCGAAAAAAATGCCCGAAATCCCTCATACATCACAGTAAAGCTATGAGTTCAATCCAAAACTGACGCTACATTTTCGAAAGGTACTTATGGGCCAAAAACGGACACCGTGTGCAAAAGTTAAGCTCAATTCTTCGAACGCCGACAATCCAAATATGCAAGTGCTTGTTCTTCAAAAAAAATGCCCGAAATCCCTCATACGTCACGGAAAAGCTGTGAGTTCAATCCAAAACGGTCGCTACATTTTCAAAAAGTACTTATGGGCCTAGAACGGATACCGTGTGTAAAATTTTCTCTCAATTCTTCGAACGTCGACAATACAACTATGCAAGTGCTCGTTCTTAAAAAAAAAAGCGATCAAAATCCCTCTTACATCACGACAATGTTGTGAGCTCAATCCAAAACGGTCGCTACATTCTTGAATAGTACTTATGGGCCCAAAATGGAAATCGTGTGCAAAAGTTGCGCTCAATTCTTCGAACGTCGAAAATCCAAATATGGAAGTGTTCGTCATTCAAAAAACAAATAGCTGAAATCCGTCTTACATCACGACAATGCCATGAGTTCAATCCAAAACAGTCGCTTTCTGAAAAGCACTTATGGGCCCAAAATGAAAATCGTGTACAAAAGTTACGCTCATTCTTCGAACACCGACAATCCAAATGTGGAAGTGCTCGTTCCTCAAAAAAAATGCCCGAAATCCCTCATACATCACGAAAAAGCTGTGAGTTCAATCCAAAACGATCGCTACAGTTTCGAAAAGTACTTATGGGCCCAAAACGGACACCATGTGTAAAAGTTACGCTCAATTCTTCGAACGCCGACAATCTAAATATGCAAGTGCTCGTTCTTCAAAAAATAAACGGCCGAAATCCCTCTTACGTCACGACGATGTCATGAGTTTAATCCAAAACGATCGTTATATTTACGAAAAGTACTTATGGGCCCAAAACGAAAATCGTGTGCAAAAGTTATGCTCAATTCTTCGAATGTCGACAATCCAAAAATGCAAGTGCTCGTTCTTCGAAAAACAAATGCCTAAAAACCCTCATACATCACAAAAAAATGGTGAGTTCAATCCAAAATGATCACTACATTTTGGAAAAGTACTTATGGGCCCAAAACGGACACCGTATGCAAAAGTTGCACTCAATTCTTCGAACGCCAACAATCCAAATATGCAAGTGCTCATTCTTTGAAAAACAAACGGTCAAAATCCCTCTTACATCACGACGATGCCGTGAGTTCAATCCAAAACGATCGCTACATTTTCGAAAAGTACTTATGGGCCCAAAACGGACACCGTGTGCAAAAGTTACGCTCAATTCTTCGAACGCCGACAATCCAAATATGCAAGTGCTCGTTCTTCGAAAAAAATGGTCGCTATCCCTCTTACGTCATGACGATGCATGAGTTCAATCCAAAACGATCGCTATATTTTCGAAAAGTACTTATGGGCCCATAAAGAAAATCGTGTGCAAAAGTTACGGTCAATTCTTCGAACGGCGACAATCCAAATATGCTAGTGCTCGTTCTTCGAAAGAAAAAGCCCGAAATCCCTCATACGTCATGACAAAGAATGAGTTCAATCCAAAACGGTCGCTACATTTTTGAAAAGTACTTACGGGCCCAAAACGAACACTGTGTGCAAAAGTTACGCTCAATTCTTTGAACGTCGACAATCCAAATATGCAAGTGCTCGTTCTTCGAAAAAACTGCCCAAGATCCCTCATACGTCATGATAAAGCTGTGAGTTCAATCAAAAACTGTCGGTACATTTTCAAAAAGTACTTACGGGCCCAAAATGGACACCGTGTGCAAAAGTTAAGTTCAATTCTTCGAACGTCGACAATCCAAATATGCAAGTGCTCGTTCTTCGAAAAAAATGCCCGAAATCCCTCATACGTCATGGCAAAGCTGTGAGTTCAATCCAAAACTGTCGCTACATTTTTGAAAAGTATTTACGGGCCCAAAACAGACACCGTGTCCAAAAGTTAAGCTTAATTCTTCGGACGTTGACAATCCAAATATGCAAGTGCTCGTTCTTCAAAAAAAATGTCCAAAATCCCTCATACGTCACGAAAAAGCTGTGAGTTCAATCCAAAACGGTCGCTACATTTTCGAAAAGTACTTATGGGCCTAGAACGGACACCGTGTGTAAAAGTTGCGCTCAATTCTTTGAACGCCGACAATCCAACTATGCAAGTGCTCGTTCTTCGAAAAACAAACGGTGGAAATTCCTCTTATGTCACGACGATGCCGTGAGTTGAATCCAAAACGGTCGCTACATTTTTGAATAGTACTTATGGGCCCAAAACGGAAATCGTGTGCAAAAGTTACACTCAATTCTTCGAACGTCGAAAATCCAAATATGCAAGTTCTCGTTGTTCGAAAAACAAATGGCCGAAATCCCTCTTACATCACGATGATGCCGTGAGTTCAATCCAAAATGGTCGCTACATTTCCGAAAAGTACTTATGGTCCCAAAATGGACACCGTGTGTAAAAGTTACGATCATTTCTTCGCACGCCGACAATTCAAATATGCAAGTGCTCGTTCTTCCAAAAACAAGCGGTCGATATCCCCCTTATGTCACGACAATGCGTGAGTTCAATCCAAAACGGTCGCTATATTTTCGAAAAGTACTTATGGGCCCAAAACGAAAACCGTGTGCAAAAGTTATACTCAATTCTTCGAACGGCGACAATCCAAATATGCTAGTGCTAATTCTTCGAAAGAAAAATGCCCGAAATCCCTCTTACGTCATGACAAAGCGGTGAGTTCAATCCAAAACGGTCGCTACATTTCTGAAAAGTACTTTTAGGCCAAAAACGAACACCGTGTGCAAAAGTTACGCTCAATTCTTCAAACGCTGACAATCCAAATATGTAAGTGCTCGTTCTTCGAAAAAATGCCCAAAATCCCTCATACGTCACGATAAAGCTGTGAGTTCAATCCAAAACTGTCGCTACATTTTCAAAAAGTACTTACGGGCCCAAAATGGACACCGTGTGCAAAAGTTAAGATCAATACTTCGAACGTCGACAATCCAAATATACAAGTGCTCGTTCTACGAAAAAAATACCCGAACACATTTTCGAAAAGTACTTACGGGCCCAAAACAGACACCGTGTGCAAAAGTTAAGCTCAATTCTTCGAACGCCAACAATCCAAATATTTAAAAAAAAATGCCCGAAATCCCTCATACGTCATGGAAAAGCTGTGAGCTCAATCCAAAACGGTCGCTACATTTTCGAAAAGTACTTATGGGCCTAGAACGGACACCGTGTGCAAAAGTTGCGCTCAATTCTTCGAACGCCGTCAATCCAACTATGCAAGTGCTCGTTCTTCAAAAAAAATGCCCGAAATCCCTCATACGTCACGGAAAAGCTGTGAGCTCAATCCAACACGGTCGCTACATTTTCGAAAAGTACTTATGGGCCTAGAACGGACACCGTGTGCAAAAGTTGCGCTCAATTCTTTGAACGCCGACAATCCAACTATGCAAGTGCATGTTCTTCGAAGAACAAATGGTCAAAATCCCTCTTACGTCGCGACGATGCTGTGACTTCAATCCAAAACGATCGCTCCATTTCTGAAAAGTACTTATGGGCCTAAAACGGAAATCGTGTGCAAAAGTTATGCTCAATTCTTCGAACGTCGAAAATCCAAATATGCCAGTGCTCGTTGTTCGAAAAACAAACGGCCGAATTCCCTCTTACGTCACGATGATGCCATGTGTTCAATCCAAAATGATCGCTACATTTTCGAAAAGTACTTGTGGGCCCAAAACGGGCAACATGTGCAAAAGTTACGCTCCATTCTTCGAATGCCGACAATCCAAATATGCAAGTGCTCGTTCTTCAAGAAACAAAAGGCCGAAATCCCTCTTACGTCACGACGATGCCGTGAGTTTAATCCAAAATGGTCGCTACATTTACAAAAGGTACTTATGGGCCCAAAACGAAAACAGTGATCCAACTTTCGATTCACTCGTGGGATTCGGGCGATCCGGGGGGCGACCACCACGGCTCCTCTCTTCTCGTGAATCCATACATCCCTTATCAGTGTATGGACAGCTATCTCTCGAGCACAGGTTTATGTTCAAAATCGAATTGTAACTGATACTAATGTTCAAAAAATTAGTAAAAAATCGATTCGAATAAAAGAAATCAGTAAAAAAGTACCTCGCTGGTTGATCAATTCTTCGAATGCCGACAATCCAAATATGCAAGTTCTCGTTCTTTGAAAACCAAATGCCCGAAATTCCTCATATGTCACGAAAAAGCGGTGAGTTTAATCCAAAACGGTCGCTACATTTCCAAAAAGCACTTATGGGCCCGAAACTGACACCATGTATAAAAGTTGCGCTCAATTCTTCGAACGCTGACAATCTAAATATGTAAGTGCTCAATTTTTGAAAAACAAACAGTCGAAATCCCTCTTACGTCATGACAATGCCATGAGTTCAATCCAAAACGGTCGCTACATTTCCGAAAAGCACTTATGGGCCCAAAAGGGACACCATGTGCAAAAGTTATGCTCAATTCTTCGAACGCCGATAATCCAAATATGCAAGTGCTCATTCTTCAAAAAAAAAATGATCGATATCCCTCTTACGTCACGAAGATACGTGAGTTCAATCCAAAACGGCCGCTACATTTCCGAAAAGTACTTATGGGCCCAAAACGGAAACCATGTGCAAAAGTTACGCTCAATTCTTCGAACGCCGACAATCCAAATATGCAAGTGCTCGTTCTTCGAAAGAAAAATGCCTGAAATCTCTCATACGTCACGGAAATGTGGTGAGTTCAATCCAAAACGATCGCTACATTTTGAAAAAGTATTTAAGGGCACAAAACAGACACCGTGTGCAAAAGTTACTCTCAATTCTTCGAACGTCAACAATCCAAATAGGCAAGTGCCCGTTCTTTTAAAAACAAAACGTCGAAATCCCTCTTACATCACGACGATGCCGTGAGTTTAATCCAAAAAGGTCGCTACATTTCCGAAAAGTACCTATGGGCACAAAACGAACACCGTGTGCAAAAGTTACGCTCAATTCTTCGAACGCCGACAATCCAAAAATGCAAGTGCTCGTTCTTCGAAAAAAATGCCCGAAATCCCTCATACGTCATGATAAAGCTGTGAGTTCAATCCAAAACCGTCGCTACATTTCCAAAAAGTACTTACGGACCCAAAACGGACACCGTGTGCAAAAGTTGAACTCAATTCTTTGAACGCCAACAATCCAAATATGCAAGTGCTCGTTCTTCGAAGAAAATGCCCAAAATCCCTCATACGTCACGGCAAAGCTGTGAGTTCAATCCAAAACGGTCGTTACATTTTGGAAAAGTTGTTACGGGCCTAGAACAGGACCGTGTGCAAAAGTTGCGCTCAATTCCTTGAACGCCGACAATCCAACTGTGCAAGTGCTCGTTCTTCATAAAACAAATGGTCGAAATCCCTCTTAAATCATGACGATACCGTGAGTTCAATCCAAAACGGTCGTTACATTTTCGAAAAGTACTTGTGGGCCCAAAACGAAAACTAGGGGTGGGCGCGGGTCGGTTCGGTTCGGTTCTCTTTAGACCCGAACCGAAACAAACTTTTCAGGTCTCTAGTAAATGGAACCGTCGGGTCCAAATATAATTATGGAACCGTTCGGGTTCGGTTCCATTCGGTTCGGTTCGGTTCG
>NW_019242700.1:486955-519478 GCF_002742605.1 Olea europaea var. sylvestris | reverse complement strand
AGTACTTATGGGCCCAAAACGGAAACCATGTGCAAAAGTTACGCTCAATTCTTCGAACGTCGACAATCCAAATATGCAAGTGCTCGTTCTTCGAAAGAAAAATGCCTGAAATCTCTCATACGTCAAGGAAATGTGGTGAGTTCAATCCAAAACGATCGCTACATTTTGAAAAAGTACTTATGGGCACAAAACGGACACCGTGTGCAAAAGTTACGCTCAATTATTCGAACGTCAACAATCCAAATAGGCAAGTGCCCGTTCTTTTAAAAACAAAATGTCGAAATCCCTCTTACATCACGACGATGCCGTGAGTTTAATCCAAAACGGTCGCTACATTTCCGAAAAGTACCTATGGGCACAAAACGAACACCGTGTACAAAAGTTACGCTCAATTCTTCGAACGCCGACAATCCAAATATGCAAGTGCTCGTTCTTCGAAAAAAATGCCCGAAATCCCTCATACGTCATGATAAAGCTATGAGTTCAATCCAAAACCTTCGCTACATTTCCAAAAAGTACTTACGGACCCAAAACGGACACCGTGTGCAAAAGTTGAGCTCAATTCTTTGAACGCCAACAATCCAAATATGCAAGTGCTCGTTCTTCGAAGAAAATGCCCAAAATCCCTCATACGTCACGGCAAAGCTGTGAGTTCAATCCAAAACGGTCGCTACATTTTGGAAAAGTTGTTACGGGCCTAGAACAGGACCGTGTACAAAAGTTGCGCTCAATTCCTTGAACGCCGACAATCCAACTGTGCAAGTGCTCGTTCTTCATAAAACAAACGGTCGAAATCCCTCTTACATCATGATGATACCATGAGTTCAATCCAAAACGGTCGTTACATTTTCGAAAAGTACTTGTGGGCCCAAAACGGAAACCGTATGCAAAGGTTACGCTCAATTCTTCGAACGCCGACGATCAAAATATGCAAGTGCTCGTTCTTAAAAAAATGCCCAAAATCCCTCATACGTCACGGAAAAGCTGTGAGTTCAATTCAAAACGGTCGCTACATTTTTGACAAGTACTTATGGGCCCAAAACGAACACCGTGTGCAAAAGTTACGCTCAATTCTTCGAACGCCGACAATCCAAATATGCAAGTGCTCATTCTTCAAAAAACAAATGGCCAAAATCCCTCTTACGTCACAACGATGTCGTGAGTTTAATCCAATGCGGTCGCTACATTTACGAAAAGTACTTATGGGCCAAAAACGAAAATCGTGTGCAAAAGTTGCGCTCAATTCTTCGAATGCCGACAATCCAAATATGCAAGTGCTTGTTCTTCCAAAAAAAAGGCCCAAAATCCTTCATACATCATGGAAAAGTAGTGAGTTCAATCCAAAATGGTCGCTACATTTCCAAAAAGCACTTATGGGCCCAAAACGGACACCGTGTGCAAAAGTTACGCTCAATTCTTCGAACGCCGACAATCCAAATATGCAAGTGCTCGTTCTTCCAAAACAAATGATCAAAATCCCTCTTAGGTCACGACGATGGCGTGAGTTCAATCTAAAACAGTCGCTACATTCCGAAAAGTACTTATGGGCCCAAAACGGACACCGTGTGCAAAAGTTACGCTCAATTCTTCGAACGCCAACAATCCAAATATGCAAGTGCTCGTTCTTTGAAAAAATGCCAGAAATCCCTCATACATCACGGTAAAGCTGTGAGTTCAAAACTATCGCTACATTTTCAAAAGGTACTCATGGGCCCAAAACGGAAATCGTGTGCAAAAGTTATGCTCAATTCTTCGAACGTCGACAATCCAAATAAGCAAGTGCTCGTTCTTCTAAAAATAAAAGGCTGTAATCCCTCTTACATCACTACGATGCAATGAGTTCAATAAAAAATGGCCGCTACATTTTCGAAAAGTACTTATGGGCCTAAAAAAAAAATCGTGTGCAAAAGTTACGC
The DNA here is from genome assembly GCF_002742605.1 of Olea europaea var. sylvestris. Classification (NCBI taxonomy): domain Eukaryota; kingdom Viridiplantae; phylum Streptophyta; class Magnoliopsida; order Lamiales; family Oleaceae; genus Olea; species Olea europaea. Next base: position 517,562 of record NW_019242700.1, on the reverse strand, counting down.
TCAATTCTTCGAACGTTGACAATCCAAATAAGCAAGTGCTTGTTCTTCTAAAAATAAACTGCCGAAATCCCTCTTACGTCATGACGATGCCGTGAGTTCAATCAAAAATGGTCATTAGATTTTAAAAAAGTATTTATGGGCCCAAAACGGAAATCGTATGCAAAAGTTACGCTCAATTCTTCGAACGCCGACAATCCAAATAAGCACGTGCTCGTTCTTCAAAAAACAAACACTCGAAATCCCTCTTACGTCACGACGGTGCCGCGAGTTCAATCCAAAATGGTCGCTACATTTTCGAAAAGTATTTATTGGCCCAAAACAAAAACCTTGTGCAAAAGTTACGCTCAATTCTTCGAACGCCGACAATCCAAATATGCTAGTGCTCGTTCTTCAAAAAACAAGCGGTCGAAATCCCTCTTACGTCACGACAATGTCGTGAGTTTAATCCAAAACGGTCGCTTCATTTACGCGAAGTAATTATGGGCCCAAAATGAAAGCCGTGTGCAAAAGTTACACTCAATTCTTCGAATGCCGACAATCCAAATATGCAAGTGCTCGTTCTCTAAAAAAATGGCCGAAATCCATCTTACGTCAGGACTATGTCGTGAGTTCAATCCAAAATGGTCGCTACATTTTTGAAAAGTATTTATGGGCCCAAAACGGAAACCGTGTGCAAAGGTTACGCCCAATTCTTCGAACGCCAACAATCCAACTATGCAAGTGCTCGTTCTTCGAAAAATGGTCAAAATCCCTCTTACATCACGATAATGCCGTGAGTTCAATCCAAAACGATCGCTACATTTTTGAAAAGTATTCATGGGCCCAAAATGGAAACCGTGTGCAAAAGTTATGCTCAATTCTTCAAATGCCGACAATCCAAATATGTAAGTGCTCATTCTTCTAAAACCAAATAGTTGAAATCCCTCTTACGTCACGATGATGCCATGAGTTCAATCCAAAACGGTCGCTACATTTTCGAAAAGTACTTATGGGCCCAAAATGGAAATCGTGTGCAAACGTTACGCTCAATTCTTCGAACGCCGACAATCCAAATATGTAAGTGCTCATTCTTCTAAAACCAAATAGTTGAAATCCCTCTTACGTCACGATGATGCCATGAGTTCAATCCAAAACGGTCGCTACATTTTCGAAAAGTACTTATGGGCCCAAAATGGAAATCGTGTGCAAACGTTACGCTCAATTCTTCGAACGCCGACAATCCAAATATGTAAGTGCTCATTCTTTGAAAAAAATCCCCGAAATCCGTCATACATCACGACAACACTGTGAGTTCAATCCAAAACGGTCGCTACATTTTCGAAAAGTACTTATGTGCCCAAAACAGACACCGTGTGCAAAAGTTACGCTCAATTCTTCGAACGCTGACAATCCAAATATGCAAGTGCTTGTTCTTCGAAAAAATGCCCGAAATCCCTCATACATCACGGAATAGCTGTGAGTTCAATCCAAAACGGTTGCCACATTTCCAAAAATTACTTCTGGGCCGAAAACGAAAATCATGTGTAAAAGTTATGCTCAATTCTTCGAACGCCGACAATCCAAACTTGCAAGTGCTCGTTCTTCAAAAAAAAAACTGCCCAAAATCCCTCCTACATCACAACGATGCCGTAAGTTCAATCCCAAAGGGTCGCTATATTTTCGAAACGTATTTATGGGCCCAAAATGAAAATCGTGTGCAAAAGTTACGCTCAATTCTTCGAACGTTGAAAATCAAAATAAATGGCCGAAATACCTCTTACATTACGACGATGCCATGAGTTCAATCCAAAACGGCCGCTACATTTTGGAAAGTACTTAAGGGCCCAAAACGAAAATCGTGTGCAAAAGCTACACTCAATTCTTTGGACGCTAACAATCCAACTATGCAAGTGCTCATTCTTCGAAAAAAAAGATCGAAATCCCTCTTACATCATGAAAATGCCGTGAGTTCAATCCAAAATGGTCACTACATTTTCGAAAAGTATTTATGGGCCGAAAATGAAAACCGTGGGCAAAAGTTATGCTCAATTCTTCGAACGCCGACAATCTAAATATGTAAGTGATCGTTCTTCTAAAAAAAATGACCGAAATCCCTCTTACGTCACGACGATGCCGTGAGTTAAATCCAAAATGGTCGCTACATTTTCGAAAAGTACTTATGGGCCCAAAACAGAAACCGTGTGCAAACGTTACGCTCAATTCTTCAAACGCCGACAATTCAAATATGCAAGTGCTCGTTCTTCTAAAAACAAACGGCCGAAATCTCTCTTACGTCACGACGATGCTGTGAGTTCATTCCAAAACGGTCACTACATTTCCTAAAACTACTTATGGGCCCAAAACGGAAATCGTGTGTAAAAGTTACGCTCAATTCTTCGAACGCCGACAATCCAAATATGCAAGTGCTCGTTCTTCGAAAAAAATGCCCAAAATCCCTCACAGATCATGGTAAAGCTATGAGTTCAATCCAAAATTGTCGCTACATTTCCAAAAGGTACTTATGGGCCAAAACGGACACCATGTGCAAAAGTTATGCTCAATTCTTCGAACACTGACAATCCAAATATGAAAATGCTCGTTCATCAAAAAACAAACGCCCAAAATCCCTCTTACATCACGACGGTGCCATGAGTTCAATCCAAAATGGTCGCTACATTTTCAAAAAGTACTTATGGAACCAGAATGGACAACGCGTACAAAAGTTGCGCTCAGTTCTTCGAACGTCGACAATCCAACTATGTAAGTGCTCGTTCTTCGAAAAACATGGTCGAAATCCCTCTTACGTCACGACGATGATGTGAGTTCAATCCAAAACGGTCGTTACATTTTCGGAAAGTATTTATGGGCCCAAAACAGAAACCGTGTGCAAAGTTACGCTCAACTCTTCAAATGCCAACAATCCAAATATGCAAGTACTCGTTCTTCTAAAAAAAATGGCCAAAATCCCTCTTACGTCATGATGATGTCGTGAGTTCAATCCAAAACGGTCGCTACATTTTCGAAAAGTATGTATGGGCCCAAAATGGAAATCGTCTGCAAAATTTACGCCCAATTCTTCGAACGCCGACGATCTAACTATGCAAGTGCTCGTTCTTCGAAAAAATGGTCAAAATCCCTCTTACGTCACAACAATGCCATGAGTTCAATCCAAAACGATTGCTATATTTTCGAAAAGTATTTATGGGCCCAAAATGAAAACTGTGTGCAAAAGTTACGTTCAATTCTTCGAACGCCGACAATCCAAATATGTAAGTTCTCGTTCTTCTAAAAACAAAAGGCCAAAATCCCTCTTACGTCACGATGATGTCGTGAGTTCAATCCAAAATTGTTGCTACATTTTCGAAAAGTATTTATGGGCCCAAAACGGAAAACCGTGTGCAAAAGTCACGCTCAATTCTTCGAACGTCGACAATCCAAATAAGCAAGCGCTCGTTCTTCTAAAAACAAACGGCCGAAATCTCTCTTACATCATGACGATGCCGTGAGTTCAATCCAAAACGACAGCTACATTTTGGAAAGTACTTATGGGCCCAAAATGGAAATCGTGTGCACAAGTTACGCTCAATTCTTTGAACGCCGACAATCCAAATATGTAAGTGCTCGTTCTTCAAAAAAATGGCCAAAATACCTCTTACGTCACTACGATACCGTGAGTTCAATCCAAAATGGTCGCTACATTTTCGAAAAGCATTTATGGGTCCAAAACGGAAGCTGTATGCAAAAGTTACGCCCAATTCTTCGAACGCCGACAATCCAACTGTGCAAGTGCTCGTACTTCAAAAAAAATGTCAAAATCCCTCATACATCACGACGATGCCATGAGTTCAATCCAAAACGGTCGCTACATTTTCGAAAAGTACTTATGGGCCTAAAATGGAAATCGTGTGCAAAAGTTACGCTCAATTCTTCGAACGTCGACAATCCAAATATGCAAGTGTCCGTTCTTCAAAAAAAAGCTCGAAATCCCTCATACGTCACGGAAAAGCTGTGAGTTCAATCCAAAATGGTCGCTACATTTTTGAAAAGTAGTTATGTACCCAAAATGGACACCGTATGCAAAAGTTACGTTCAATTCTTCGAACGTCGAGAATCCAAATATGCAAGTGCTAGTTCTTAGAAAAATGCCCGAAATCCCACATACGTCGCGGAAAAGCTGTGAGTTCAATCCAAAACGGTCATCACATTTTCGAAAAGTACTTATGGGCCCAAAACGAACATCGTGTGCAAAAGTTACGCTCAATTCTTCGAACGCCGACAATCCAAACATGCAAGTGCTCATTCTTCAAAAAACAAATGGCCAAAATACCTCTTACGTCACGACGATGTCATGAGTTCAATCCAAAACGGTCGCTACATTTTCGAAATGTACTTATGGGCCCAAAATGGAAATCGTGTACAGAAGTTACGCTCAATTCTTCGAACGCCGACAATCACAATATGCAAGTGCCCGTTCTTCGAAAAAAATGCCCGAAATCCCTCATACATCACGAAAAAGCTGTGAGTTCAATCCAAAATGATCGCTACATTTTCGAAAAGCACTTATGTGCCCAAAACGAACACCGTGTGCAAAAGTTACACTCAATTCTTCGAACGCCGAGAATCCAAATATGCAAGTGTTCGTTCTTCGAAAAAAATGCCCGAAATCCCTCATACGTCACGAAAATGCTATGAGTTCAATCCAAAATGGTAGTTAGATTTCCGAAAAGTACTTAGGGGCCCAAAACGAACACCGTGTGCAAAAGTTACGCTCACTTCTTCGAACGCCGACAATCCAAACATGCAAGTGCTCGCTCTTCAAAAAATAAATGGCTGAAATCCCTCTTACGTACGGCGATGCCGTGAGTTCAATCCAAAATGGTCGCTACATTTTCAAAATGTATTTAAGGGCCCAAAATGGAAACCGTGTGCAAAAGTTACGCTCAATTCTTCGAACGAAGACAATCCAAATATGCAAGTGCTCGTTCTTCTTAAAAAAAGGCCGAAATCCTTCTTACGTCACGACGATGTCGTGAGTTCAATCCAAAATGGTTGCTACATTTTCGAAAAGTATTTATGGGCCCAAAACAGAAACCATGTGCAAAAGTTACGCCCATTCTTTGAACGCCGACAATCCAACTATGCAAGTGCTCGTTCTTCGAAAAACAAACGGTCGAAATCCCTCTTACGTCACAACGATGCCGTGAGTTCAATCCAAAACGATCGCTACATTTTTTAAAAGTACTTATGGGTCCAAAATGGAAACCGTGTGCAAAAGTTACCCTCAATTCTTCGAACGTCGAAAATCCAAATATGCAAGTGCTAGTTCTTAGAAAAAATGCCTGAAATCCCTCATACGTCATGGAAAAGCTGTGAGTTCAATCCAAAACGGTCGTTACATTTCCGAAAAGTACTTATGGGCCCAAAACAAACACTGTGTGCAAAAGTTACGCTAAATTCTTCGAACGCCGACAATCCAAACATGCAAGTGCTCGTTCTTCAAAAAACAAATGGCCGAAATACCTTTTACGTCACGGCAATGTCGTGAGTTCAATCCAAAATGGTCGCTACATTTTCGAAATGTACTTATGGGCCCAAAATGGAAATCGTGTGCAGAAGTTACACTCAATTCTTCGAACGCCGACAATCACAATATGCAAGTGCCCGTTCATCGAAAAAAATGCCCAAAATCCCTCATACATCACAAAAAAGCTGTGAGTTCAATCCAAAATGATCGCTACATTTTCAAAAAGTACTTATGTGCCCAAAACGAACGCCGTGTGCAAAAGTTACACTCAATTCTTCGAACGCCGAGAATCCAAATATACAAGTGCTCATTCTTCGAAAAAATGCCCAAAATCCCTCAAACATCACGAAAATGCTATGAGTTCAATCCCAAATGGTAGTTACATTTTCGAAAAGTACTTATGGGCCCAAAACGAACACCGTGTGCAGAAGTTACGCTCACTTCTTCAAACGCCGACAATCCAAACATGCAAGTGCTCGTTCTTCAAAAAACAAATGGCCGAAATCCCTCTTACGTCACGACGATGACGTGAGTTCAATCCAAAATGGTCGCTACATTTTCAAAAAGTATTTAAGGGCACAAAATGGAAACCGTGTGCAAAAGTTACGCTCAATTCTTCGAACGATGACAATCCAAATATGCAAGTGCTCGTTCTTCTTAAAAAAAGTCCGAAATCCCTCTTACGTCACGACGATGTTGTGAGTTCAATCCAAAACGGTTGCTACATTTTCGAAAAGTATTTATGGGCCTAAAACGAAAACCGTGTGCAAAAGTTACGCCCAATTCTTTGAACGCCGACAATCCAACTATGCAAGTGCTCGTTCTTCGAAAAAAAAATGGTCGAAATCCCTCTTACGTCATAACGATGCCGTGAGTTCAATCCAAAATGATCGCTACATTTTTTAAAAGTACTTATGGGCCCAAAATGGAAACCATGTGCAAAAGTTACCCTCAATTCTTTGAACGTCAAAAATCCAAATATGCAAGTGCTCGTTGTTCAAAAGACAAATGGTCGAAATCCCTCTTATGTCATGACGATGCCATGAGTTCCATTCAAAACGGTCGCTACATTTCCGAAAAGTACTTGTGGGCCCAAAACGAAAACCATGTGTAAAAGTTACGCTCAATTCTTCGAACGTCGACAATCCAAACATGCAAGTGCTCGTTTGTCAAAAAACAAATGGCCGAAATCCCTCTTACGTCACGGCGATGTCGTGAGTTCAATCCAAAACGGTCGCTACATTTTCGAAAAGTACTTATGGGCCCAAAACGGAAATCGTGTGCAAAAGTTACACTCAATTCTTCGAACGCCGACAATCCAAATATGCAAGTGCCCGTTCTTCGAAAAAAATGCTCGAAATCCCTCATACGTCACGAAAAAGCTGTGAGTTCAATCCAAAACGGTCGCTACATTTTCAAAAAGTACTTATGTGCCCAAAACGGACACCGTGTGCAAAAGTTACGCTCAATTCTTCGAACGCCGAGAATCCAAATATGTAAGTGCTCGTTCTTCGAATAAATGCCCGAAATCCCTCATACGTCACGAAAAAGCTGTGAGTTCAATCCAAAACGGTCGTTACATTTTCGAAAAGTACTTATGCACCTAAAACGAACACCGTGTGCAAAAGTTATGCTCAATTCTTCGAACGTCGACAATCCAAACATGCAAGTGCTCGTTCTTCAAAAAACAAATGGCCGAAATCCCTCTTACGTCACGGCGATGCCGTGAGTTCAATCCAAAATGGTCACTACATTTTCAAAAAGTATTTAGGGGCCCAAAATGGAAACCGTGTGCAAAAGTTACGCTCAATTCTTCGAACGATGACAATCTAAATATGCAAGTGCTCGTTCTTCTAAAAAAAAGGCTGAAATCCCTCTTACGTCACGATGATGCTGTGAGTTCAATCCAAAACGGTTGCTACATTTTCGAAAAGTATTTATGGGCCCAAAACGGAAACCGCGTGCAAAAGTTACGCCCAATTCTTTGAATGCCGACAATCCAACTATGCAAGTGCTCATTCTTCGAAAAACAAACGGTCGAAATCCCTCTTACGTCACAACGATGCCGTGAGTTCAATCCTAAACGATCCCTACATTTTCGAAAAGTACTTATGGTCCCAAAACAGAAACTGTGTGCCAAAGGTACCCTCAATTCTTCAAACGTCTCAAATCCAAATATGCAATTGCTCGTTGTTCAAAAGACAAATGGTCAAAATCCCTCTTATGTCATGACGATGCCATGAGTTCCCATTCAAAACGGTCACTACATTTCCCAAAAGTACTTATGGGCCCAAAACGAAAACCATTTGCAAAAGTTATGCCCAATTCTTCGAACACCAACAATCCAAATACGCAAGTACTCGTTCTTCGAAAAAAATGTCGAAAATCCCTCATAGGTCACGGTAAAGCTGTGAGTTCAATCCAAAACTGTCGCTACATTTTCGAAAGGTACTTATGGGCCCCAAATGGACACCGTGTGCAAAAGTTACAGTCAATTCTTCGAACGCCGACAATCCAAATAAGCAAGTGCTCATTCTTCTAAAAACAAATAGCCGAAATCCCTCTTACATCACGACGATGTCGTGAGTTCAATCCAAAACGGCCACTACATTTTGGAAAGTACTTATGGGCCCAAAACGGAAACCGTGTGCAAAAGTTATGCTCAATTCTTCGAACGCCGACAATCCAAATATACAAGTGCTCGTTCTCCTAAAAAAATGGCCGAAATATCTCTTACGTCACGATGATGCTGTGAGTTCAATCTAAAACGGCCACTACATTTTCGAAAAGTATTTATGGGCCAAAAACGGAAACCGTGTGCAAAAGTTACGCCCAATTCTTCGAACGTCGAGAATCCAACTATGCAAGTGCTCGTTCTTCCAAAAAAAGGTCAAAATCCCTCTTACATCATGACGATGCTGGAGTTCAATCCAAAACGGTCGCTGCATTTTCGAAAAGTACTTATGGGCCCAAAATGAAAATCGTGTGAAAAAGTTACGCTCAATTCTTCGAACGCCGACAATCCAAATATGCAAGTGCTCGTTCTTCAAAAAAAAGGCCCGAAATCCCTCATACGTTATGGAAAAGTTGTGATTCAATCCAAAACAGTCGCTACATTTTCGAAAAGTACTTATGCGCCCAAAACGGACACTGTGTGGAAAAGTTACGCTCTATTCTTTGAATGCCGACAATCCAAATATACAAGTGCCCGTTCTTCGAAAAAAATGCCCGAAACCCCTCATACGTCACGGAAAAACTGTGAGTTCAATCAAAAATGGTCGCTACATTTTCGAAAAGTACTTATGGGCCCAAAACGGACACCGTGTGTAAAAGTTACGCTCAATTCTTCGAACGCCGACAATCCAAACATGCAAGTGCTCATTCTTTAAAAAAAAAATTACCGAAATCCCTCTTACGTCACGATGATACCGTGAGTTCAATCCAAAATGGTCGCAACATTTTTGAAAAGTATTTAGGGGCCTAAAATGGAAACCGTGTGCAAAAGTTACGCTCAATTCTTCGAACGCCGACAATCCAAATATGCAAGTGCTCGTTCTTCTAAAAAAATGGGCAAAATCCCTCTTATGTCACGACGATGCCGTGAGTTCAATCCAAAATGGTCGCTACATTTTCGAAAAGTATTTATGGGCCCAAAATGGAAACCGTGTGCAAAAGTTACGCCCAATTCTTTGAACGCCGACAATCCAACTATGCAAGTGCTCGTTCTTCGAAAAACAAACGGTAGAAATCCCTCTTACGTCACGATGATGTTGTGAGTTCAATCCAAAACGGTCGTTACATTTTCGAAAAGTACTTATGAGCCCAAAATAGAAACCGTGTGCAAAAGTTACACTCAATTCTTCGAACGTTGAAAATCCAAATATGCAAGTGCTCGTTGTTCAAAAACCAAACGGCCAAAATCCCTCTTAAGTTATGACGATGCCATGAGTTCCATCAAAAACGGTTGCTACATTTCTGAAAAGTACTTATGGGTTCAAAATTGAAACCGTGTGCAAAAGTTATGCTCAATTCTTCGAAAGTCGACAATCCAAATATGCAAGTGCTCGTTCTTCGAAAAAATGCCCGAAATCCCTTATAGGTCATGGTAAAGCTGTGAGTTCAATCCAAAACTGTCGCTACATTTTCGAAAGGTACTTATGGGCCCAAAACAGATACCGTGTGTGAAAGTTACGCTCAATTCTTCGAACGCTGACAATCCAAATATGCAAATGCTCGTTCTTCAAAAAACAAACACCCGAAATCCCTCTTACGTCACGACGGTGCCATGAGTTCAATCCAAAACGGTCGCTACATTTTCAAAAAGTATTTATGGGTACAGAACTAACGTCGCGTGCACAAGTTGTGCTCAATTCTTCAAACGTCGACAATCTAACTATGCAAGTGCTCATTCGTCGAGAAACAAACGGTCAAAATCCCTCTTACGTCACAACGATGATGTGAGTTCAATCCAAAACGGTCACTACATTTTTGAAAAGTACTTATGGGCCCAAAACTGAAACCGTGTGCAAAAGTTACACACAATTCTTCGAACGTCAAAAATCCAAATACGCAAGTGCTCGTTGTTAAAAAACAAATGACCGAAATCCCTCTTACGTCACGATGACGCCGTGAGTTCAATCCAAAATGGTCGCTACATTTTTGAAAAGTACTTATGGGCCCAAAACGGAAACTGTGTGCAAAAGTTACGCTCAATTCTTCAAACGTCGACAATCCAAATATACAAGTACTTGTTCTTCAAAAAAATGCCCGAAATCCCTCATACGTCACGGCAAAGCTTTGAGTTCAATCCAAAACAGTCGCTACATTTTTTAAAATACTTATGGGCCCAAAACAGACACCGTGTGCAAAAGTTACGCTCAATTCTTTGAACGCTGACAATCCAAATATGTAAGTGCTCGTTCTTCAAAAAACAAATCGGGAAATCCCTCTTACGTCATGATGATGCCGTGAGTTCAATCCAAAATGGTCGCTACATTTTTGAAAAATATTTATGGGCTCAAAACGGAAACCGCGTACAAAAGTTACGCTCAATTCTTCAAACGTCGACAATCCAAATAACCAAGTGCTCGTTCTTCTAAAAATAAACAGCCGAAATCCCTCTTACGTCACGACGATGCCGTGAGTTCAATCCAAAACGGCCGCTACATTTTCCAAAAGTACTTATGGGACCAAAACGGAAACTGTGTGCAAAAGTTACGCTCAATTCTTCAAACGCCGACAATCCAACTATGCAAGTGCTCGTTCTTCAAAAAAAATGGCCGAAATACCTCTTACATCATGATGATGCCATGTGTTCAATCCAAAGCGGTCGCTACATTTTCGAAAAGTATTTATGGGCCCAAAATGGAAACCGTGTGCAAAAGTTACACCCAATTCTTCGAACGCCAGTAATCCAACTATGCAAGTGCTCGTTCTTCGAAAAAAAGGTCAAAATCCCTCTTACGTCACGACGATGCCGTGAGTTCAATCCAAAACGGTCGCTACATTTCTGAAAAGTACTTATGGGCCCAAAATGGAAATCGTGTGCAAAAGTATGTTCAATCCTTCGAACGCTAACAATTCAAATATACAAGTGCTCGTTCTTCGAAAAAATGCCCGAAATCCCTCATACGTCACAGAAAAGCTGCGAGTTCAATCCAAAACGGTCGCTACATTTTCGGAAAGTACTTATGTGTCCAAAATGGACACCGTGTGCAAAAGTTACGCTCAATTATTCGAACGCCAGCAATTCGAAAATGAAAGTGCTCGTTCTTTGAAAAAATGCTTGAAATCCCTCATACGTCACGAAAAAGCTGTGAGTTCAATCCAAAACGGTCGCTACATTTTCGAAAAGTACTTATGGGCCCAAAACGGACACCGTGTGCAAAAGTTACGCTCAATTCTTCGAACGTCGACAATCCAAACAAGCAAGTGCTCGTTCTTCAAAAAACAAATGACAGAAATCCTTCTTACGTCATGAAGATGCCATGAGTTCAATCCAAAATGGTTGCTACATTTTTGAAAAGTATTTATGGGCCCAAAATGAAAATCGTGCGCAAAAGTTACGCTTAATTCTTCGAACGCCGACAATCCAAATATGCAAGTTCTCGTTCTTCTAAAAAAAAGGGCCGAAATCTCTCTTACGTCACGACGATGCCGTGAGTTCAATCCAAAATGGTCGCTACATTTTTGAAAAGTATTTATGGGCCCAAAACGGAAATCGTGTGCAAAAGTTACACCTAATTCTTCGAACGCCGACAATCCAAATATGCAAGTGCTCGTTCTTCAAAAAACAAACAGTCGAAATCCCTCCAACGTTACGATGATGTCGTGAGTTCAATCCAAAATGGTCGCTACATTTTCGAAAAGAATTTATGGGCCTAAAATGAAAACCGTGTGCAAAAATTACGTTCAATTCTTCGAATGCCGACATTCCAAATATACAAGTGCTCGTTCTTCTAAAAATGAATAGTCGAAATCCCTCTTATGTCACAACGATGCCGTGAGTTCAATCCAAAACGGTCGCTACATTTCCAAAAAGTACTTATTGGCCCAAAACGAAAACCGTGTGAAAATGTTACGCTCAATTCTTTGAAAGCCGACAATCCAAATACGCAAGTGTTCATTCTTCGAAAAAAATGCCCGAAATCCCTCATACGCCACGGTAAAGCTGTGAGTTCAATCCAAAACTATCGCTACATTTCCAAAATGTACTTATGAGCCCAAAACGAACACTTGTGCAAAAGTTACGCTCAATTCTTCGAGCGCCGACAATCCAAATATGCAAGTGCTTGTTCTTCGAAAAAAATGCCCAAAATCCCTCATACGTCACGGCAACGATGTGAGTTCAATCCAAAACGATCGCTACATTTTCGAAAAGTACTTATGGGCCCAAAATGGACACCGTGTGCAAAAGTTACGCTCAATTCTTGAACACCGACAATCCAAATACGCAAGTGTTCATTCTTCGAAAAAAATGCCCGAAATCCCTCATACGTCACGGTAAAGCTGTGAGTTCAATCCAAAACTATCGCTACATTTCCAAAAGGTACTTATGAGACCAAAACGAACACCGTGTGCAAAAGTTACGCTCAATTCTTCGAGCGCCGACAATCCAAATATGCAAGTGCTTGTTCTTCGAAAAAAGATGCCCAAAAGCCCTCATACGTCACGGCAAAGATGTGAGTTCAATCCAAAACGGTCGCTACATTTTCGAAAAGTACTTATGGGCCTTAAATGGACACCATGTGGAAAAGTTACGCTCAATTCTTCGAACACCGACAATCCAAATATGCAAGTGCTCGTTCTTTGAAAAAAATGCCCGAAATCCCTCATACGTCACGAAAAAGTTGTGAGTTCAATCCAAACTGGTCGCTACATTTTCGAAAAGTACTTATGGGCCCAGAACGGACACCGCATGCAAAAGTCGCGCCCAATTCTTTGAACGTCGAGATCCATCTATGCAAGTGATCGTTCTTCGAAAAACAAATTTTCAAAATCCCTCTTACGTCACGACGATGATGTGAGTTCAATCCAAAACGGTCGCTACATTTTCAAAAAGTATTTATGGGCCCAAAACGAAAATCATGTGCAAAAGTTATGCAAAATTCTTCGAATGCCGACAACCCAATTATGCAAATGCTTGTTCTTCTAAAAACAAACGGCCGAGATCCCTCTTACGTCACGACGATGCTGTGAGTTCAATCCAAAATGGTCGCTACATTTTTGAAAAGTACTTATGGGCCCAAAACAAAAACCGTGTGCAAAAAGTTACGGTCAATTCTTCGAACGTCAACAATCCAAATATGCAAGTGCTCGTTCCTCAAAAAAAATGCCCAAAATCCCTCATACGTCACAAAAAAGCCATGGGTTCAATCCAAAACGGTCGCTTCATTTTCGAAAAGTATTTATGGGCCCAAAACGGACACCGTGTGCAAAAGTTACGCTCTATTCTTCGAACGCCGACAATCCAAATATATAAATGCTCGTTCTTCGAAAACAAATACTTAAAAACCCTCATACATCACGGAAAAATGGTGAGTTCAATCCAAAACGGTCGCTACATTTCCGAAAAGTACTTATGGGCCCAAAACCGACACCGTGTGCAAAAGTTACGCTCAATTCTTCGACGCCGACAATCCAAATATGCAAGTGGTCGTTCTTCGAAATACAAATGGTCAAAATCCCTCTTACGTCATGATGATGCCATGAGTTCAATCCAAAACGGTTGCGACATTTTCGAAAAGTACTTATGGGCCCAAAACGGACACCGTGTGCAAAAGTTACGCTCAATTCTTCGAATGCTTACAATCCAAATATGCAAGTGCTCATTTTTCGAAAAACAAACGGTCGATATCCCTCTTACGTCACGACGATGCCGTGAGTTCAATCCAAAACGATCGCTACACTTTCGAAAAAGTATTTATGGGCCCAAAACGGAAATCGTGTGCAAAAATTATGCTCAATTCTTCGAACGCGCGGCAATCCAAATGCAAGTGCTCATTCTTCTAAAAACAAACAGTCGAAATCCCTTTTACATCATGATGATGCCGTGAGTTCAATCCAAAACAGTCGCTACATTTCCGAAAAGTACTTATTGGCCCAAAATGAAAATCGTGTGCAAATGTTATGCTCAATTCTTTGAACGCCAACAATCCAAATACGCAAGTGTTCGTTCTTTGAAGAAAATGCCCGAAATCCCTCATACGTCACGGTAAAGCTGTGAGTTCAATCCAAAACTATCGCTACATTTTCGAAAGGTACTTATGGGCTCAAAAGGAACACCATGTGCAAAAGTTACGCTCAATTCTTCGAGCGTCGACAATCCAAATATGCAAGTGCCCGTTCTTCGAAAAAATTGCCTGAAATCCCTTATACGTCACGGCAAAGGCGTGAGTTCAATCCAAAACGATCGCTACATTTTCGAAAAGTACTTATGGGCCCAAAACGGACACCGTGTGCAAATGTTACGCTCAATTCTTCGAACAACGACAATCCAAATATGCAAGTGCTCGTTCTATGAAAAAAATGCCCGAAATCCCTCATACGTCACGGCAAAGATGTGAGTTCAATCCAAAATGCTACATTTTCGAAAAGTACTTATGGGCCCAAAACGAACACCGTGTGCAAAAGTTACGCTCAATTCTTCGAACGCCAACAATCCAAATATGTAAGTGCTCGTTGTTTAAAAAACAAATAGCCAAAATCCCTCTTACGTCACGATGATACCATGTGTTCAATCCAAACCGGTCACTACATTTCTGAAAAGTACTTATGGGCCCAAAACGAAAACCGTGTGCAAAAGTTACGCTCAATTCTTCGAACGCCGACGATCCAAATATGCAAGTGCTCGTTTTTCAAAAAAAATCCCCGAAATCCCTCATATGTCACGGAAAAGCTGTGAGTTCAATCCAAAAGGGTCGCTAAATTTTCGAAAAGTACTTATGGGCCCAAAACAGACACCTTGTGCAAAAGTTACACTCAATTCTTCGACGTTGACAATCCAAAATGCAAGTGGTCATTCTTCGAAATACACACGGTCAAAATCCCTCTTACGTCACGATGATGCCATGAGTTCAATCCAAGACGGTTGCTACATTTCCAAAAAGTACTTTTGGGCCCAAAACGGACACCGTGTGCAAAAGTTTCGCTCAATTCTTCGAACGCTTACAATCCAAATATGTAAGTGCTCGTTGTTCAAAAAACAAACGGTCGATATCCCTCTTACATCATGACGATACATGAGTTCAATCCAAAACGGTCGCTGCATTTCTGAAAAGTACTTATGGGCCCAAAACGGAAACCGTATGCAAAAGTTACGCTCAATTCTTCGAACGTCGACAGTCCAAATATGTAAGCGCCCATTTTTCGAAAAAAATGCTCCAAATCCCTCATACGTCACGATAAATCTGTGAGTTCAATCAAAAAACTGTCGCTACATTTTCGAAAAGTACTTATGGGCCCAAAATGGACACCGTGTGCAAAAGTTACGCTCAATTCTTTGAACACCGACAATCCAAATATGCAAGTGCTCGTTCTTTGAAAAAAATGCCCGCAATCCCTCATACGTCACGAAAAAGCCGGGAGTTCAATCCCAAACGGTCGCTACATTTCCAAAAAGTACTTATGGGCCCAGAACGGACACGGCATGCAAAAGTCTCACTCAATTCTTCGAACGCCGACAATCCATCTATGCAAGTGTTCGTTCTTCGAAAAACAAACAGTCAAAATCCCTCTTAAATCACGATGATGATGTGAGTTCAATCCAAAACGGCCGCTACATTTTCGGAAAGTATTTATGGGCCCAAAACGAACACCGTGTGCAAAAGTTATGCTCAATTCTTCGAAGGCCGACAATCCAAATATGCAAGTGCTCGTTCTTCGAAAAAAATGCCTGAAATCCCTCATACATCATCGCAAATCTGCGAGTTCATTCCAAAACGGTCGATACATTATTGAAAAGTACTTATGGGCCCAAAACGGACACCGTGTGCAAAAGTTATGCTCAATTCTTCGAACACCGACAATCCAAATATGCAAGTGCTCGTTCTTTGAAAAAAATGCCCGAAATCCCTCATACATCACGGCAAAGAGTGTGTTCAATTCAAAACGTTCGCTACATTTTCGAAAAGTACTTATGGGCCCAAAACGGACACCGAGTGCAAAAGTTACGCTCTATTCTTCGAACGCCGACAATCCAACTATGCAAGTGCTCATTCTTCAAAAAACAAACGGTCGAAAACCCTCTTACATTACGATGATGCCGTGAGTTTAATCCAAAACGATCGCTACATTTACAAAAAGTATTTATAGGCCCAAAACGTAAATCGTGTGCAAAAGTCACGCTCAATTCTTCGAATGCCGACAATCCAAATATGCAAGTGCTCGTTCTTCGAAAAACAAACGCCTGAAAACCCGCATACGTCATAAAAAATGGCGAGTTCAATCCAAGACGGTCGCTACATTTCCGAAAAGTACTTATGGGCCCAAAACAGACACCGTGTGCAAAAGTTATGCTTAATTCTTCGACGCCGACAATCCAAATATGCAAGTGGTCGTTCTTCGAAATACAGACGGTTGAAATCCCTCTTACGTCACGATGATGCCGTGAGTTCAATCCAAAACGGTTGCTACATTTTCGAAAAGTATTTATAGGCCCAAAACGGACACCGTGTGCAAAACATACGCTCAATTCTTCGAACGCTTACAATCCAAATATGCAAGTGCTTGTTGTTCGAAAAACAAATGGTCGATATCCCTCTTACGTCACGATGATACATGAGTTCAATCCAAAATAGTCGCTGTATTTCTGAAAAGTACTTATGGGCCCAAAACGGAAACCGTGTGCAAAAGTTACGCTCAATTCTTCGAACATCGACAATCCAAATATGCAAGTGCTCGTTCTTCAAAAAAAATGCTCGAAATCCCTCATACGTCATGGAAAAGCCGTGAGTTCAATCCAAAATGGTCGCTACATTTTGGAAAAGTGCTTATGGGCCTAGAACGGACACCGTGTGCAAAAGTTGCTTTCAATTCTTTGAACAACGACAATCCAACTATGCAAGTGCCCGTTCTTCGAAAAACAAACGGCCGGAATCCCTCTTACATCACAACGATGCCATGAGTTCAATCCAAAATGGTCGCCACATTTTCGAAAAGTACTTATGGGCTCAAAACGTAAACCGTGTGCAAAAGTTACGGTCAATTCTTCGAACGTAGAAAATCCAATTATGCAAGTGCTCGTTGTTCAAAAAACAAACGGCCAAAATCCCTCTTACGTCATGACTATTGCATGAGTTCCATCCAAAACGGTCGCTACATTTTCGAAAAGTACTTATGGGCCCAAAACGAAAACCGTGTGAAAAAATTGCGCTCAATTCTTCGAACGCCGACAGTCCAACTATGCAAGTGCCCGTTCTTCGAAAAACAAACGATCAAAATCCCTCTTACATCACAACCATGAGTTCAATCCAAAATGGTCGCTACATTTTTGAAAAGTACTTATGGGCCCAAAACATAAAACGTGTGCAAAAGTAACGTTCAATTCTTCGAACGTCGAAAATCCAAATATGCAAGTGCTCGATGTTAAAAAAACAAATGGCCAGAATCCCTCTTAAGTCATGAGTATTGCATGGGTTCCATCCAAAACGGTCGCTACATTTTCGAAAAGTACTTATGGGCTCAAAACGAAAATCGTGTGCAAAAGTTACGCCCAATTCTTCGAACGCCGACGATCCAAATATGCAAGTGCTCGTTCTTCAAAAAAAATGCCCGAAATCCCTCATACATCACGGTAAAACTGTGAGTTGAATCTAAAACTGTCGCTACATTTTCGAAAGGTACTTATGGGCCTAAAACAGACACAGTGTGCAAAAGTTACGCTCAATTCTTTGAACGCCGACAATCCAAATATGCAATTGCTCGTTCTTCAAAAAACAAACACCCGAAATCCCTCTTACGTCACGACGGTGTCGTGAGTTCAATCCAAAATGATCGCTACATTTTTGAAAAGTAATTATGGGCCCAGAACGGACACCGCATTTAAAAGTCGCGCTCAATTCTTCGAACGCCAACAATCCATCTATGCAAGTGCTCGTTCTTCGAAAAACAAACGGTCAAAATCCATCTTACGTCACGACGATGATGTGAGTTCAATCCAAAACGGTCGCTACATTTTCGAAAAGTATTTATGGGCCCAAAACGAAAACCATGTGCAAAAGTTACGCTTAATTCTTCAAACGCCGACAATCCAAATATGCAAGTGCTCGTTCTTCTAAAAACAAACGGCCGAAATCCCTCTTACATCATGACGATGTCGTGAGTTCAATCCAAAACGGTCGTTACATTTCGGAAAAGTACTTATGGGCCCAGAACGAAAACCATGTGCAAAAGTTACGCTAAATTCTTCGAACGCCAACAATCCAAATATGCAAGTGCTCGTTCTTCAAAAAATAAACACCCGAAATCCCTCTTACGTCACGATGGTGCCGTGAGTTCAATCCAAAATGGTCCCTACATTTCCGAAAAGTACTTATAAGCCCAGAACGGACACCGCATGTAAAAGTCACGCTCAATTCTTCGAACGCCGACAATCCATCTATGCAAGTGCTCGTTCTTTGAAAAAATGCCCGAAGTCCCTCATACGTCACGATAAAGCTGTGAGTTCAATCCAAAACGGTCGCTACATTTTGGAAAAGTACTTATGGGCCCAAAACGAACACCGTGTGCAAAAGTTACGCTCAATTTTTCGAACGTCGACGATCCAAATAAGAAAGTGCTCATTCTTCTAAAAACAAGCGGCCGAAATCCCTCTTACATCATGACGATGCCGTGAGTTCAATCCAAAACGGTCGTTACATTTCGGAAAAGTACTTATGGGCCCAGAACGAAAACCATGTGCAAAAGTTATGCTAAATTCTTCGAACGCCGACAATCCAAATATGCAAGTGCTCGTTCTTCAAAAAATAAACACCCGAAATCCCTCTTACCTCACGATGGTGCCGTGAGTTCAATCCAAAATGGTCCCTACATTTCCGAAAAGTACTTATAGGCCCAGAACGGACACCGCATGTAAAAGTCACGCTCAATTCTTCGAACGCCGACAATCCATCTATGCAAGTGCTCGTTCTTTGAAAAAATGCCCGAAGTCCCTCATACGTCACGATAAAGCTGTGAGTTCAATCCAAAACGGTCGCTACATTTTGGAAAAGTACTTATGGGCCCAAAACGAACACCGTGTGCAAAAGTTACGCTCAATTTTTCGAACGTCGACGATCCAAATAAGAAAGTGCTCATTCTTCTAAAAACAAGCGGCCGAAATCCCTCTTACATCACGACGATGTTGTGAGTTTAATCCAAAACGGTTGCTACATTTTCGAAAAGTACTTAGGGGCCCAAAACGGAAACCGTGTGCAGAAGTTATGTTCAATTCTTCAAACGCCGACAATCCAATTATACAAGTGCTCGTTCTTCTAAAAAATGCTCAAAATCCCTTATACGTCACGGTAAAGCTTCGAGTTCAATCCAAAATGGCCGCTACCTTTCCGAAAAGTACTTATGGGCCGAAAATGGACACCGTGTGCAAAAGTTACGCTCAATTCTTCGAACGTCGACAATCCAAATATGCAAGTACTCGTTCTTTGAAAAAAATTCCCGCAATCACTCATACGTCATGGAAAAGCTGTGAGTTCAATCCAAAACGGTCGCTACATTTTCGAAAAGTACTTATGGGCCCAAAACGGACACCGTGTGCAAAAGTTACGCTCAATTCTTCGAACGCCGACAATCCAAACATGCAAGTGCTCGTTCTTAAAAAAAAAGGGCCCAAATCCCTCTTACCTCAGGACGATGCCATGAGTTCAATCTGAAATGGTCGTTACATTTTTTAAAAGTATTTATGGGCCCAAAACGAAAACCGTGTGCAAAAGTTACGGTCAATTCTTCGAACGTCGACAATCCAAATATGTAAGTGCTCGTTCTTCGAAAAAATGCCCAAAATCCCTCATACATCACGGGAAAGCTATAAGTTCAATCCAAAACGATCGCTACATTTTCGAAAAGTACTTATGGGCCCAAAACAGACATCGTGTGCAAAAGTTATGTACTATTATTCGAACGCCGACAATCTAAATATGCAAGCGCTCGATCTTCGAAAAAAATGCCCGAAATCCCTCATACGTCATGGCAAAGCTGCGAGTTTAATCCAAAATGGTCGCTACATTTACAAAAAGTACTTATTGGCCCAAAATGAAAACCTTGTGCAAAAGTCACGCTCAATTCTTCAAGTGCAGACAATCCAAATATGCAAGTGCTCGTTCTTCGAAAAACAAATGACAGAAATCTCGTTTACGTAATGACGATACTGTGAGTTCAATCCAAAATAGTCGCTACATTTTCGAAAAGTACTTATGGGCCCAGAACGGACGCCGTGTGCAAAAGTTATGCCCAATTCTTGGAGCGCCGACAATCCAACTACGCAATTGCGCGTTCTTCAGAAAAATGGTCAAAATCCCTCTTACATCACGACGATGTCATGAGTTCAATCCGAAACGGTCGCTACATTTTCAAAAAGTATTTATGGGCCCAAAACGAACACCGTGTGCAAAAGTTACGCTCAATTCTTCGAACGCCGACAATCCAAATATACAAGTGCTCGTTCTTCTTAAAACAAACAGTCGAAATCCCTCTTACATCACGACAATGCCGTAAGTTCAATCGAAAACGGTCGCTACATTTCCGAAAAGTACTTATGGGCTAAAAATGGAAACCGTGTGCAAAAGTTACGCTCAATTCGAAGAACGCCGACAATCCAAATATGCACGTGCTCCTTCTTCTAAAAAAAATGCCCGAAATCCCTCATACGTCACGAAAAAGCTGTGAGTTCAATCCAAAACGGTCTCTACATTTTCGAAAAGTACTTATGGCCTAGAACGGACACCGTGTGCAAAACTTGCACTCAATTCTTAGAACGCCGACAATCCAACTATGCAAGTGCTCGTTCTTGAAAAAAAATGGTCGAAATCCCTCTTACGCCATGACGATGCCATGAGTTCAATCCAAAACGGTCGCTACATTTTTGAAAAGTACTTATGGGCCCAAAACGGAAATTGTGTGCAAAAGTTACGCTCAATTCTTCGAACGTCAAAAATCCAAATATGCAAGTGCTCGTTGTTCAAAAAACAAACGACTGAAATCCCTCTTACGTCATGACGTTGCCATGAGTTCAATCCAAAAAGATCGCTATATTTTTTAAAACTACTTATGGGCCCAAAATGGAAATCGTGTGCAAAAGTTACGCTCAATTCTTCGAAAGCCAACAATCCAAACATGCAAGTGCTCGTTCTTCAAGAAAAATGCCCGAAATCCCTCATACATCACGGTTAAGCTGTGATTTCAATCCAAAACAGTCGCTACATTTCCAAAAGGTACACATGGGCCAAAAACGGACACCGTGTGCAAAAGTTGCGCTCAATTCTTCGAACGCCGACAATCCAAATATGCAATTGCTCGTTCTTCAAAAAACAAACACCCAAAATCCCTCTTGCTTCACGACGGTGCCCTGAGTTCAATCCAAAATGGTCGCTACATTTCCGAAAAGTACATATGGGCCCAGAACGGAAATCGTGCGCAAAAGTTACGCACAATTCTTCGACCATCGACAATCCAAATATGCAAGTGCTCGTTCTTTGAAAAAAGCCCAAAATCCCTCATACATCACGACAAAGCAGTGAGTTCAAACCAAAACGATCGCTACATTTTTGAAAAGTACTTATGGGCCCAAAACGGACACCGAGTACAAAAGTTATGCTCAATTCTTCGAAGGCCGAAAATCCAAATATGCAAGTGCTCGTTCTTCGAAAAAAATGCCTGAAATCCCTCATACGTCACGACAAATCTACGAGTTCATTCCAAAACGGTCGCGACATTTTCGAAAAGTACTTATGGGCCCAGAACGGACACCGTGTGCAAAAGTTGCTCTCAATTCTTCGAACGTCGACAATCCCAATATGCAAGTGCTCGTTCTTCAAAAAACAAACTGCCAAAATCCCTCTTCTGTCACGACGATGTCATGAGTTCAATCCAAAACAGTCGCTACATTTTCGAAAAGTACTTATGGGCCCAAAACGGAAATCGTGTGCAAAAGTTATGCTCAATTCTTCGAATGTCGACAATCCATATAAGCAAGTGCTCGTTCTTCTAAAAACAAAAGATCAAAATCCCTCTGACGTCATGACGATGCCGTGAGTTCAATCCAAAACGGTCACTACATTTTCGAAAAGTACTTATAGGCCCAAAATGAACACCGTGTGCAAAAGTTACGCTCAATTCATCCAACGCCAACAATCCAATTATGCAAGTGCTCGTTCTTCGAAAAAATGCCCAAAATCGCTCATACGTCATGGTAATGCTGTGAGTTCAATCCAAAACTGTCACTACATTTTCAAAAAGTACTTATGGGCCCAAAACAGACACCGTGTGCAAAAGTTAAGCTCAATTCTTCGAACGCTGACAATCCAAATATGCAAGTGCTCGTTCTACGAAAAAATGCCCGAAATCCCTCATACGTCACAGCAAAGCTGTGAGTTCAATCCAAAATGGTTGCTACATTTTTGAAAAGTACTTACGGGCCCAGAACAGACACTGTGTGTAAAAGTTACGCTCAATTCTTCGAACGTCGATAATCCAACTACGCGAGTGCTCGTTCTTCCAAAAAAATGGTCGAAATCCCTCTTACGTCACGATGATGACGTGAGTTCAGTCCAAAACGGTCGCTACATTTTCGAAAAGTACTTATGGGCCCAAAACGGAAATCGTGTGCAAAAGTTATGCTCAATTCTTCGAACACCAACAATCCAAATATGCAAGTGCTCGTTCTTCGAAAGAAAAATAACCAAAATCCCTCATACGTCACGGAAAAGCTATGAGTTCAATCCAAAACGGTCGCTACATTTTCGAAAAGTATATATGGGCCCAAAACGGACACCGTGTGCAAAAGTTACGCTCAATTCTTTGAACGCCGACAACCCAAATATGCAAGTGCTCTTTCTTCAAAAAAACAGCCAAAATCCCTCTTACGACACGATGATGCCGTGAGTTTAATCCAAAACGGTCGCTACATTTTCGAAAAGTACTTATGGGCCCGAACGGAAATCGTGTGCAAAAGTTACGCTCAATTTTTCAAATGTCGACAATCCAAATAGGCAAGTACTCATTCTTCGAACGAAAAATGCCTGAAATCACTCATACATTACGACAAAGCGGTGAGTTCAATCCAAAATGGTCGCTACATTTTCGAAAAGTACTTTTGGGCCTAGAACGGACACCGTGTGCAAATGTTGCCCTCAATTCTTCGAATGCCGACAATCCAATTATGCAAGTGCTCGTTCTTCGAAAAACAAAGGTCAAAATCCCTCTTACGTCACGATGATGTCGTGAGTTCAATCCAAAACGGTCGCCACATTTTCGAAAAGTACTTATGGGCCCAAAACGGAAACCGTGTGCAAAAGTTACGCTCAATTCTTCGAACGTCGACAATCCAAATAGGCAAGTACTCGTTCTTCTTATGGGCCCAAAACGGAAACCGTGTGCAAAAGTTACGCTCAATTCTTCGAACGCCGACAATCTAAATATGCAAGTGCTCGTTCTTCGAAAAAAAAATGGTCGATATCCCTCTTTCGTCATGATGATGCATGAGTTCAGTCCAAAATGGTCACTACATTTCTGAAAAAGTACTTATGTGCCCAAAACGGAAATCGTGTGCATAAGTTACGCTCAATTCTTCGAACGCTGACAATCCAAATAAGCAAGTGCTTGTTCTTCGATATAAAATGCTTGAAATCCCTCATACGTCATG
Source organism: Olea europaea var. sylvestris (assembly GCF_002742605.1). NCBI lineage: Eukaryota > Viridiplantae > Streptophyta > Magnoliopsida > Lamiales > Oleaceae > Olea > Olea europaea. The sequence continues at coordinate 493,707 of NW_019242700.1, read as the reverse complement.
GAAAAGCTGTGAATTCAATCCAAAACGATCGCTACGTTCTCGAAAAGTACTTATGGGCCCAAAACAGACATCGTGTGCAAAAGTTGCGCTCAATTCTTCGAACGCCGACAATCAAAATATGCAAATGCTCGTTCTTTGAAAAATAAACAGTCGAAATCCCTCTTACATCACGAAGATGCCATGAGTTCAATCCAAAATGGTCGCTACATCTCCGAAAAGTACTTATGGGTCCAAAACGGACACCGTGTGCAAAAGTTACGTTCAATTCTTCGAACGCCAACAATCCAAATGTGCAAGTACTCATTCTTCAAAAAACAAATGGTCGATACCCCTCTTACATCACGATGATGCATGAGTTCAATCCAAAATGGTCTCTACATTTTCGAAAAGTACTTATGGGCGCAAAACGGAAATCGTGTGCAAATGTTACGCTCAATTCTTCGAACGCCGACAATCAAATATGCAAGTGCTCATTCTTCAAAAAATAAATGGTCGATATCCCTCTTACATCACGATGATGCATGAGTTCAATCCAAAATGGTCGCTACATTTTCGAATAGTACTTACGGGCCCAAAACGAAAATCGTGTGCAAAAAAGTTACTCTCAATTCTTCGAACGCCAACAATCCAAATAAGCAAGTGCTCGTTCTTCTAAAAAAATGGTCAAAATCCCGATTACATCATGATGATGCCTTGAGTTCAATCCAAAACGATCGCTACATTTCCGAAAAGTACTTATGGGCCCAAAACAGAAACCGTGTGCAAAAGTTACGCTCAATTCTTCGAATGCCGACAATCCAAATGAGCAAGTGCTCATTCTTCTAAAAACAAACGATCGAAATCCCTCTTACTTCACGACGATGCCATGAGTTCAATCCAAAATGGTCGCAACATTTTCGAAAAGTACTTATGGGCCCAAAATGAACACCGTGTGCAAAAGTTATGCTCAATTCTTCCAACGCAGACAATCCAAATATACAAGTGCTTGTTCTACGAAAAAATACCCGAAATCACTCATATGTCACGGTAATGCTGTGAGTTCAATCCAAAACTGTCGCTACATTTCCGAAAAGTACTTATGGGCCCAAAACGGACACCGTGTGTGAAAGTTAAGCTCAATTCTTCGAACGCCGACAATCCAAATATGCAAGTGCTCGTTCTTCGAAAAAAATGCCCGAGATCCTTCATACGTCACGACAAAGCTGTGAGTTCAATCCAAAATAGTTGCTACATTTTTGAAAAGTACTTATGGATCCAGAACGGACACAGTGTGCAAAAGTTACGCTCAATTCTTCGAACACCGACAATCCAACTATGCAAGTGCTCGTTCTTCAAAAAACAAACGGTTGAAATCCCTCTTATGTCACGATGATGTCATGAGTTCAATCCAAAACGGTCGCTACATTTTCGAAAAGTACTTATGGGCCCAAAATGGAAATCGTGTGCAAAAGTTACGCTCAATTCTTCAAACACCAACAATCCAAATATGCAAGTGCTCGTTCTTTGAAAGAAAAATGCCCGAAATCCCTCGTACGTCACGGAAAAGCTGTGAGTTCAATCTAAAACGGTCGCTACATTTCCGAAAAGTACTTATGGGCCCAAAACGGACACCGTGTGCTAAAGTTACGCTCAATTCTTCGAACGCCAACAATCCAAATATGCAAGTGCTCGTTCTACAAAAAAAGGGCCGAAATCCCTCTTACGTCACGACGATGCCGTGAGTTTAATCCAAAACGGTCGCTACAATTTTGAAAAGTACTTGTGGGCACAAACGGAAATCGTGTGCAAAAGTTACGCTCAATTATTCAAACGTCGACAATCCAAATATGCAAGTGCTCGTTCTTCGAAAGATAAATACTTGAAATCCCTCATACGTCACGGCAAAGTGGTGAGTTCAATCCAAAACGGTCGCTACATTTTTGAAAAGTACTTATGGACCCGTGCAAAAGTTGCGGTCAATTCTTCGAACACCGACAATCCAAATATGCAAGTGCTCGTTCTTCAAAAAAGAAATGGTTGAAATCCCTCTTACATCACGATGATGTCGTGAGTTCAATCCAAAACGGTCGCTACATTTTCGAAAAGTACTTATGGGCCCAAAACGGAAACCGTGTTCAAAAGTTACGCGCAATTCTTCGAACGCCAACAATCAAAATATGCAAGTGCTCGTTCTTCAAAAAATAAACTCCCGAAAACCCTCAGGGGAACGCGATGAGTTCAATCCAAAACAGTCTCTACATTTTCGAAAAGTACTTATGGGCCCAAAACAGACACCGTGTGCAAAAGTTGCGCTCAATTGTTCGAACGCCGACGATCAAAATATGCAAGTGCTCGTTATTCGAAAAACAAATGATCGAAATCCCACTTGCATCACGACGATATCGTGAGTTCAATCCAAAACGGTCTCTACATTTTCAAAAAGTACTTATGGGCCCAAAACGGAAACCGTGTGCAAATATTACACTCAATTCTTAGAACACCGACAATCCAAATATGCAAGTGTTCGTTCTTTGAAAAAATGCCCGAAATCCCTCATACATCACGGTAAAGCTTTGAGTTCAATCCAAAACTGTCACTACATTTCAAAAAGGTACTTATGGGCCCAAAAAGGACACCGTGTACAAAAGTTACGCTCAATTCTTCGAACGTCGACAATCCAAATATGTAAGTGCTCATTCTTCAAAAAAAAAATGGCCGAAATCCCTCTTATGTCACATCGATGCCGTGAGTTCAATCCCAAATGGTCGCTACATTTTCAAAAAGTACTTATGGACCCAAAACGAACACCGTGTGAAAAGTTACGCTCAATTCTTCGAACGCCGACAATCCAAATATGCAAGTGCTCATTCTTCGAAAAAATCGCTCGAAATCCCTCATACATCACGGTAATGCTGTATGTTCAATCTAAAGCTGTCGCTACATTACTGAAAAGTACTTATGGGCCCAAAACGGGCACCGTGTGCAAAAGTTAAGCTCAATTCTTCGAACGTCGACAATCATAATATGCAAGTGCTCGTTCTTCGAAAAAAATGTCCGAAATCCCTCATATGTCATGGCAAAGCCGTGAGTTCAATTCAAAACGGTCGCTACATTTTTGAAAACTACTTATGGGCCCAGAATTGACACCGTGTGCAAAAGTTGCACTCAATTCTTTGAACGCCGACAATCCAAATATGCAAGTGCTCGATCTTCGAAAAAAAGCCCGAAATCCCTCATACGTCATGGTAAAGCTATGAGTTCAATCCAAAACTGTCGGTACATTTCAGAAAGGTATTTATGGGCCCAAAACAGACACCAAGTGCAAAAGTGACGCTCAATTCTTCCAACGCGTGACAATCCAAATATGCAAGTGCTCGTTCTTAAAAAAACAAACGGCTGAAATCCCTCTTAAGTCACGACGATGTCGTGAGTTCAATCCAAAACGGTCGCTACATTTTCAAAAAGTACTTATGGGCTCAAAACGAAAATCGTGTGCAAAAGTTACGCTAAATTCTTCGAACGCCGACAATCCAAATAAGCAAGTGCTCGTTCTTCTAAAAATAAACAGCCGAAATCCCACTAAAGTCACGACGATGTTGTGAGTTCAATCCAAAACAGCCGTTACATTTTCGAAAAGTACTTATGGGCCCAAAACGGAAGCCGTGTGCAAAAGTTACGCTCAATTCTTCGAACGCCGACAATCCAAATATGCAAGTGCTCGTTCCTCGAAAAACAAACGGTCGAAATCCCTCTTACGTCACAATGATGCCGTGAGTCCAATCCAAAACGATCGCTACATTTTTGAAAGGTACTTATGGGCCCAAAACGGACACCGCGTGCAAAAGTTGCGCTCAATTCTTCGAACGCCGACAATCCAAATATGCAAGTGCTTGCTCCTCGAAAAACAAACGGTCAAAATCCCTCTTACGTCACAGCGATGCCGTGAGTTCAATCCAAAATGGTCGCTACATTTTTGAAAAGTACTTATGGGCCCAAAACGGACACCGCGTGCAAAAGTTACGCTCAATTCTTCAAACGTCGACAATCCAAATAAGCAAGTGCTCGTTCTTCTAAAAAAATGGCTGAAATCCCTCTTACGTCACGACGATGCCGTGGGTTCAATCCAAAATGGTCGCTACATTTCCGAAAAGTACTTATGGGCCCATAACGGACATCTTGTGCAAAAGTTACGCTCAATTCTTCGAACGCTGACAATCCAAATATTCAAGTGCTCGTTCTTCGAAAAAAAAGCCCGAAATCCCTCATACGTCACGGTAAAGCTGTGAGTTCAGTCTAAAACTGTCGCTACATTTCAGAAAGGTATTTATGGGCCCAAAACACACACCGAGTGCAAAAGTTACGCTGAATTCTTCGAACGCGTGACAATCCAAATATGCTAGTGCTCGTTCTTAAAAAAACAAACGGCTGAAATCCCTCTTACGTCACGACGATGCCGTGAGTTCAATCCAAAACGGTCGCTACATTTTCGAAAAGTACTTATGGGCTCAAAACAAAAATCGTGTGCAAAAGTTACACTCAATTCTTCGAACGCCGACAATAAAAGTAAGCAAGTGCTCATTCTTCTAAAAACAAACAGTCGAAATCCCACTAACGTCACGACGATGCCGTGAGTTTAATCCAAAAGGTCGTTACATTTTCAAAAAGTACTTATGGGCCCAAAACGGAAGCCGTGTGAAAAAGTTACGCTCAATTCTTCGAACACCGACAATCTAAATATGCAAGTGCTCGCTCCTCGAAAATCAAATGGTCGAAATCCCTCTTACGTCACAATGATGCCGTGAGTTCATTCCAAAACGGTCGCTACATTTTCGAAAAGTACTTATGGACCCAAAACGAACACCGTGTGCAAAAGTTACGCTCAATTCTTCGAACGCCGACAATCCAAAGATGCAAGTGCTCATTCTTCAAAAAAATCACCCGAAATCCCTCATACGTCACGGTAATGCTGTGCGTTCAATCCAAAACTGTCGCTACATTACTGAAAAGTACTTATGGGCCCAAAACGGACTCCGTGTGCAAAAGTTAAGCTCAATTCTTTGAACGTCGACAATCATAATATGTAAGTGCTCGTTCTTCGAAAAAAATGCTCGAAAACCCTCATATGTCATGGCGAAGCTGTGAGTTCAATTCAAAATGGTCGCTACATTTTCAAAAAGTACTTATGGGCCCAGAACGGACACCGTGTGCAAAAGTTGCGCTCAATTCTTCGAATGCCGACAATCCAAATTTGCAAGTGCTCATTCTTCAAAACAATGCCCGAAATCCCTCATACATCATGGAAAAGCTGTGCATTCAATCCAAAACGGTCGCTACGTTTTCGAAAAGTACTTATGGGCCCAAAATGGACACCGTGTGCAAAAGTTACGCTCAATTCTTCGAACACCGACAATCCAAATATGCAACTGCTCGTTCTTCAAAAAACAAATGGCCGAAATCCCTCTTACATCACGATGATGCTAGGAGTTTAAATCAAAACGGTCGTCTTATTCACGAAAAGTACTTATGAGCCCAAAACGAAAATCGTGTGCAAAAGTTACGCTCAATTCTTCGAATCCCGACAATCCAAATATGTAAGTGCTCGTTCTCCAAAAGAAAAATGCCCGAATCCCTCATATGTCACGGAAAAGCTGTGAGTTCAATCCAAAACGGTCCCGACATTTTCGAAAAGTACTTATGGGCCCAAAACGGACAATGTGTGCAAAAGTTACGCTCAATTCTTCGAACGCCGACAATCCAAATTTGCAAGTGCTCGTTCTTCGAAAAAATGTCCGAAATCCCTCATACGTCACGGAAAAGCTGTGCATTCAATCCAAAACGGTCGCTACGTTTCCGAAAAGTGTCACACCCCCAAATTGATATTAATATCTATACACAACCTAGACATAGAATTTTACATATATTTTTTTTTTGAGTTTGTTAACTTCTAATCACCTGTGACACGATCATATAATATATCGAAACCCAAAATCATATCGCCATAATCCAACATATATATTCAGAGCTTATAAACATGTCTACAGGCCATTTCAAAAGTACACTATATAGGATTCCAAAACATAACCCTACAGATGGCAGCCTACAAAATAACCCTACAGGACGTCATCCATGTACATCAAACTCTGGAATCCTGTAGGAGCTCCACAGCTAGCCATGCTCTCTATGTAGTTCCGTGTTCACCTACAATGCAAGAACTACATAAGTCAATGCTTAGTAAGCAAAATCATGCATGTCCAGAACATGAGTAATAACAACATATGACACCATGTCATTTACTTTAAATATCACGATAAAAATATCATATTTCAATATTCGTCAAAGTCGACTAGAAATCATTTCACTTGAAATCTTTCATTTCATTGGGCCCTTGACCCACCTACTATGCACCGGATAGAGCTCTGCATAATATCAATATCAATAATCAAGTGGCCAATATGAAATCGACACCGACAAGTGGACCATCCTCTCGTGACCACTAGAGGCCCATCCCCTAACTACCCCTATGATCACCCAAGAAGTCTCCCACCCGGCAGCGCCAATAATCATAATAAGGGCATAGTCGAGTGGTCCGCCCTCCCGTGATCACCAAAGGCCCATCCCCTATCTACCTTTGCAATCACCCAGGAAGTACACCCGCAATGCCAAACATATCACATAAGCATGCCTCACATGCCTCGGTGCCCTAGTAGTGGTCAATAAAACATTTATAATGAAACTCACTTTGAAATCATATTTTGCATGCAGTATTTTCAACC
>NW_019242700.1:476392-484517 GCF_002742605.1 Olea europaea var. sylvestris | reverse complement strand
ATCATTTCTACACTCCCTACTTACATATAAAAACGTGAGTTAAACACTAAGTATCATTCCAAAATCAAGGTATAAATCACTCAATCCAGCAATTCCTCATCTCTGTCCAGATTAATTTCTTTCAAATTCTTGCCATTAATTACCCCTATTTAGGCACCATAACATCATTAACAACACTCCAACTTAATCACAAACAACTTCAGATGTTCAAGAAATCATAAACCCCTTAAGAAATAATAGAAACAAACCTCAAAACTGTGGAGTAACAAGGCTGTTCAGAAATTCCAGCTTCTTGTTTCTGTTTCTCTTTGACTGTTTCACCCTCTTTTCACTTGGAATCACTTAGGGACGAGTTCAGGGAGTTAATATATTATCTAGGAGGTAAATGAGTGGTCTTTAAATAGTTGAAGTCCTGCATATTACTTAAGGATTAAGAATATCATGGGCTGCAGCCACCTCAAGCAATCAAGGTGAGTCACTAAGCAGGAGCTGTCATCTTGGCTGCAATACTTGACTTTTCTACCATTATTTTTGTGTCCATTTATGATATTTAAGATATATATTCATCCTATATTAAGTCCTTGGGGATTAGACACGAAATTTATGCCTTAAGGTTGAAGCAATTATATATTAAAGTGAAAAGTCCCCTAGCATGAGCTGTCCAAGTAGGAGGTGGCTTCTTGCAGCCAACTTTGACTTCTCCCTTGCACCACATGGAGCCATATGTGACTTAGAAGAGTTATAAATATCTTTTGTAAAGTTCTAAGGACTTATAGGACTTGTTGGAGGCTTAAGGTTGAAGGAATTAGAGGTTAAAGTGGCAGGTCGTCACATGTTAAGTAGGTGTTGTCTCCTTTGATTAAATTCTGATTTTACATCTATCCTTGCAGGTATAAATCAGGTGTCATTCATTTATTTTGATGTGCTTACAATCTATTTCACTTGTATTAAGATCCCAAAGTATTTTATATATCTAATTCCTCAACTGTTCGTTTAATTTCTTACCCGATTCTCAACCGATTTCAACAATTCGCACCTCAATATTTATAATGTCGTATAAGACATAGATTATTACATTGTGATAATGTCACTTCATCCCTCATGTCCCAAATATGTGAATTACCTATCTAGGGTTTAACGTGACCTCGATTAGCCGAATGGAAAGCTTGAACCTTCGTTGATACAAATTTTCGGCCTTTCAAATATTACATTACTTACCAAGCCAATCTCCAACATTTAGTTAATCTAACTTTCTATCATAGCTCAATATAAAATTCACCACCTGGATCGAAGAGTCGAAGGTTATCACCATGTAAAGATTTTAAAGCCTTGATGATAATATGCAAGTGCTCGTTCTTCCAAAAAAAGCCCGAAATCCCTCTTACGTCATGACGATGTCGTGAGTTCAATCCAAAATGATCGCTACATTTTTTAAAAGTACTTATAGGCCCAAAACGGAAATCGTGTGTAAAAGTTACGCTCAATTCTTCGAACACCGACAATCCAAATAAGCAAGTGCTCGTTCTTCTAAAAACAAACGGTGGAAATCCCTCTTACGTCACGACGATGCCGTGAGTTCAATCCAAAACGGTCGCTACATTTTAGAAAAGTACTTTACGCTCAATTCTTCGAACGCCGACAATCCAAATATGCAAGTGCTTGTTCTTCGAAAAAACACCCAAAATCCCAAATACGTCATGGTAAAGCTGTGAGTTCAATCCAAAACTGTCGTTACATTTCCGAAAAGTACTTATGGGCCCCAAACGGACACCGTGTGCAAAAGTTAAGCTCCATTCTTCGAACGCCAACAATCCAAATATGCAAGTTCTCATTCTTCAGAATAAATACCCGGAATCCCTCATACATCCCGGCAAAGCTGTGAGTTCAATCCAAAATGGTAGCTACATTTTCGAAAAGTACTAGGGGCCCAGAACGGACACCGTGAGCAAAAGTTACGGTCAATTCTTTGAACGGCGACAATCCAACTATGTAACTGCTCATTCTTCGAAAAACAAACAGTCAAAATCCCTCTTATGTCACGATGATGTCGTGAGTTCAATCCAAAACGATCGCTACATTTCTGAAAAGTACTTATGGGCCCAAAACGGAAACCGTGTGCAAAAGTTATACTCAATTCTTCAAATGTCGACAATACAAATAAGCAAGTGCTCGTTCTTCTAAAAACAAATGGTCGAAATCCCTCTTACATCACGACGATGCCATGAGTTCAATCCAAAATGGTTGCTACATTTTCGAAAAGTACTTATGGGCCCAAAACGGAAACCGTGTGCAAAAGTTACGCTCAATTCTTCGAACACCAACAATCCAAATAAACAAGTGCTCGTTCTTCTAAAAATAGATGTCCAAAATCCCTCTTACATCACGACGGTGCCATGACTTCAATCTAAAACGATCGCTACATTTTCAAAAAGTACTTATGGGCCCAAAACGAACTCCGTTTGCAAAGTTACCCTCAATTCTTTGAACGCCGACAATCCAAATATGCAAGTGCTCATTCTTCGAAAAAAATGCCCGAAATCCCTCATATGTCATGGCAAAGCTGTGAGTTTAATCCAAAACTGTCGCTACATTTTCGAAAAGTACTTATGGGCCTCAAACGGACACCGTGTGCAAAAGTTAAGCTCCATTCTTCGAACGCTGACAATCCAAATATGCAAGTTCTCATTCTTCGGAATAAATGCCCAAAACCCTCATACATCATGGCAAAGCTGTGAGTTCAATCCAAAACGGTCGCTACATTTTTGAAAAGTACTAGGGGCCCAGAACGGACACCGTGAGCAAAAGTTACACTCAATTCTTCGAACGTCGACAATCCAACTATGTAACTGCTCGTTCTTCGAAGAACAAACAGTCAAAATCCCTCTTACGTCATGACGATGCCATGAGATCAATCCAAAATGATCGCTACATTTCTGAAAAGTACTTATGGGCCCAAAACGGAAACCGTGTGCAAAAGTTACGCTAAATTCTTCGAATGCCAACAATCCAAATAAGCAAGTGCTCATTCTTCTAAAAACAAATGGTCGAAATCCCTCTAACGTCACGACGATACCGTAAGTTTAATCCAAAATGGTCGTTCCTCGAAAAACAAATTGTCGAAATCCCTCTTACGTCATGATGATGCCGTGAGTTCAATCCAAAACGGTCGCTACATTTTTCAAAAGTACTTATGGGCCCAAAACGGACACCGCGTGCAAAAGTTGCGCTCAATTCTTCGAACGCCGACAATCCAAATATGCAAGTGCTCGTTCTTCGAAAAATGAATGGTCAAAATCCCTCTTACGTCACGACGATGCCATGAGTTCAATCCAAAATGGTCGCTACATTTTCGAAAAGTACTTATGGGCCCAAAATGGACACCGTGTGCAAAAGATACCCTCAATTCTTCGAACGTCGACAATCCAAATATGCAAGTGCTCGTTCTTCGAAAAAAAGCCCGAAATCCCGCATACGTCATGGTAAAGCTGTGAGTTCGATCAAAAACTGTCGCTACATTTCAAAAAGGTATTTATGGGCCCAAAACAGACACCGAGTGTAAAAGTTACACTCGATTCTTCGAACGTGCGACAATCCAAATATGCTAGTGCTCGTTCTTCAAAAAAAAACGGCTGAAATCCCTCTTTCGTCACGACGATACCGTGAGTTCAATCCAAAACGATCGCTAAATTTTCGAAAAGTACTTATGGGCCCAAAACAAAGACCGTGTGTAAAAGTTACACTCAATTCTTCGAACGCCGACAATCGAAATAAGCAAGTGCTCGTTCTTCTAAAAATAAACAGCCGAAATCCCACTAACGTCACGATGATGCAGTGAGTTCAATCCAAAATGGTCGTTACATTTTCGAAAAGTACTTATGGGCCCAAAACGGACACCGTGTGCAAAAGCTACGCTCAATTCTTCGAACGCCGACAATCCAAATATGCAAGTGCTCGTTCTTCAAGAAATAAATGTCCGAAATCCCTCTTACGTCACGATGATGCACTAAGTTTAATCCAAAATGGTCGCTTCATTTACGCAAAGTAATTATGGGCCCAAAACGAAAATCGTGTGCAAAAGTTACGCTCAATTCTTGGAATGCCAACAATCCAAATATGCAAGTGCTCGTTCTTTGAAAAACAAAAACTCGAAAACCCTCATGGGAACGCGATGAGTTCAATCAAAACAGTCTCTTCATTTTCAAAAAGTACTTATGGGCCCAAAACAGACACCGTGTGCAAAAGTTGCGCTCAATTCTTCGAACGCCGACAATCAAAATATGAAAGTGCTCGTTATTCGAAAACAAACGGTCGAAATCCCACTTACATCACGACGATGACATGAGTTCAATCCAAAACGGTCGCTAAATTTTCGAAAAGTACTTATGGGCCCAAAACGGAAACCGTGTGCAAATGTTACGCTCAATTCTTAGAACACCGACAATCCAAATATGCAAGTGCTCGTTCTTCGAAAAAATGCCCGAAATCCCTCATATGTCACGGTAAAGCTTTGAGTTCAATCCAAAACCGTCGCTACATTTCAAAAAGGTACTTATGGCCCAAAAAGGACACCGTGTGCAAAAGTTATGCTCAATTCTTCAAACGTCGACAATTCAAATATGCAAGTGCTCGTTCTTCAAAAAACAAATGGCCGAAATCCCTCTTACGTCACGATGATGCTGTGAGTTAAATTCAAAATGGTCGCTACATTTTCGAAAAGTACTTATGGACCTAAAACGAACACCATGTACAAAAGTTACGCTCAATTCTTCGAAAGCTGACAATCCAAATATGCAAGTGCTCGTTATTCAAAAAAATTGTCCGAAATCCCTCATACGTCACGGTAATGCTGTGCGTTCAATCTAAAACTGTTGCTACATTACTGAAAAGTACTTATGGGCCCAAAACGGACACCGTGTGCAAAAGTTAAGCTCAATTCTTCGAACGCCGACAATCATAATATGCAAGTGCTCGTTCTTCAAAAAAAAAATGCCCGAAATCCCTCATATGTGATGGCAAAGCTGTGAGTTCAATCCAAAACGGTCGCTACATTTTCGAAAAGTACTTATGGGCCCAGAACGGACATCGTGTGCAGAAGTTGCGGTCAATACTTCGAACGCCGACAATCCAACTATGCAAGTGCTTGTTGTTCGAAAAATAAGCGATCGAAATCCCTCTTACGTCACGACGATGCTGTGAGTTCAATCCAAAATGGTCGCTACATTTTCGAAAAGTACCTATGGGCTAAAACGAAAACCTTGTGCAAAAGTTATGCTCAATTGTTCGAATACCGACAATCCAATTATGCAAGTGCTCGTTCTTCGAAAGAAAAATGCCCGAAATCCCTCATACATCACGGAAAAGCTACGAGTTCAATCCAAAACGGTCCCTACATTTTCGAAAAGTACTTATGGGCCCAAAACGGACAACGTGTGCAAAAGTTGCGCTCAATTCTTTGAACGCCGGCAATCCAAATTTGCAAGTGCTCGTTCTTCGAAAAAATGCCTGAAATCCCTTATACGTCACGGAAAAGCTGTGCATTCAATCCAAAATGGTCGCTACGTTTCTGAAAAGTACTTATGGGCCCAAAATGGACACCGTGTGCAAAAGTTAAGCTCAATTCTTCGAACGCCAACAATCCAAATATGCAAGTGCTCGTTCTTCAAAAAACAAATGGCCAAAATCCCTCTTACGTCACGACGATGCTGGGAGTTTAATCCAAAACGGTCGCCTCATTCACGAAAAGTACTTTTGGGCCCAAAACGAAAACCGTGTGCAAAAGTTATGCTCAATTCTTCGAATCCCGACAATCCAAATATGCAAGTGCTCGTTCTTCGAAAAACAAACGCTGAAAACCCTCATACATCATCGAAAAGCAGTGAGTTCAATCCAAAACATCGCTACATTTTCAAAAAGTACTTATGGGCCGAAAACGGACACCGTGTCCAAAAGTTGCACTCAATTCTTCGAACGTCGACAATCCAAATAAGCATGTGCTCGTTCTTCAAAAATTAAATGGCCGAAATCCCTCTTACGTTATGATGATGCCGTGAGTTCAATCCAAAACGATCGCTGCATTTTCGAAAAGTACTTATGGACCCAAAACGAACACCGTGTGCAAAAGTTACGATGTAATACCCTGAACTTCACGTTCTACATTTGGCCAATATGATTCATGCATTTTATGCTAATTACATTGTCATTTGTATCAATTTACTGATTGCCTTCTCTTAAAATGATGCATTTGATCATCAAGGCTTTAAAATCTTTACATGATGATAACCTTCGACTCTTCGATTTAGGTGGTGAATTTTATATTGAGCTATGATAGAAAGTTATATTAACTAAATGTCGGAGATTGGCTTGGTAAGTAATGTAATATTTGAAAGGTCAAAAATTTGTATCAACGAAGGTTCAAGCTTTCCATTCGGCTAATCGAGGTCACCTTAAACCCTAGATAGGTAATTCACATATTTGGGACATGAGGGATGAAGTGACATTATCACAACGTAATAATATATGTCTTATACGACATTATAAATATTGAGGTGCGAATTGTTGAAATCGGTTGAGAATCGAGTAAGAAATTAAATGAACAGTTGAGGAATTAGATCTATAAAGTACTTTGGGATCTTAATGCAAGTGAAATAGATTGTAAGCACATCAAAATAAATGAATGACACTTGATTTATACCTGCAAGGATAGAGGTAAAATCAGAATTTAATCAAAGGAGACAACACCTACTTAACATGTGACGACTTGCCACTTTAACCTCTAATTCCTTCAACCTTAAGCCTCCAACACGTCCTATAAGTCCTTAGAACTTTACACAAGATATTTATAACTCTTCTAATTCACATATAGCTCCATGTGGTAAAAGGGAGAAGTCAAAGTTGGCTGCAAGAAGCTACCTCCTACTTGGACAGCTCATGCTAGGGGACTTTTCATTTTAATATATAATTGCTTCAACATTAAGGCATAAATTTCGTGTCTAATCCCCAAGGACTTAATATAGGATGAATATATATCTTAAATATCATAAATGGACACAAAAATAATGGTAGAAAAGTCAAGTATTGCAGCCAAGATGACAGCTCCTGCTTAGTGACTCACCTTGATTGCTTGAGGTGGCTGCAGCCCATGATATTCTTAATCCTTAGAAGTCGTGCATATTACTTAAGGATTAAGAATATCATGGGCTGGAGCCACCTCAAGCAATCAAGGTGAGTCACTAAGCTGGAGCTGTCATCTTGGCTGCAATACTTGACTTTTCTACCATTATTTTCGTGTCCATTTATGATATTTAAGATATATATTCATCCTATATTTAAGTCCTTGGGGATTAGACACGAAATTTATGCCTTAAGGTTGAAGCAACTATATATTAAAGTGAAAAGTCCCCTAGCATGAGCTGTCCAAGTAGGAGGTGGCTTCTTGCAGCCAACTTTGACTTCTCCCTTGCACCAAATGGAGCCATATGTGACTTAGAAGAGTTATAAATATCTTGTGTAAAGTTCTAAGGACTTATAGGACGTGTTGGAGGCTTAAGGTTGAAGGAATTAAAGGTTAAAGTGGCAAGTCGTCACATGCTAAGTAGGTGTTGTCTCCTTTGATTAAATTCTAATTTTACATCTATCCTTGCAGGTATAAATCAGGTGTCATTCGTTTATTTTGATGTGCTTACAATCTATTTCACTTGCATTAAGATCCCAAAGTACTTTATAGATCTAATTCCTCAACTGTTCATTTAATTTCTTACCCGATTCTCAACCGATTTCAACAATTCGCACCTCAATATTTATAATGTCGTATAAGACATATATTATTACATTGTGATAATGTCACTTCATCCCTCATGTCCCAAATATGCGAATTACCTATCTAGGGTTTAAGGTGACCTCGATTAGCCGAATGGAAAGCTTGAACCTTCGTTGATACAAATTTTCGGCCTTTCAAATATTACATTACTTACCAAGCCAATCTCCAATATTTAGTTAATCTAACTTTCTATCATAGCTCAATATAAAATTAACCACCTAGATCGAAGAGTCGAAGGTTATCACCATGTAAAGATTTTAAAGCCTTGATGATCAAATGCATCATTTTAAGAGAAGGCAATCAGGAAAT
>NW_019242700.1:469444-475708 GCF_002742605.1 Olea europaea var. sylvestris | reverse complement strand
AGTCGTTTTTGGTAATTTCACCACAAAGTCCATTGTGATTCTTTCTCATTTCCATTCCGGGATAGGTAATGGTTGTAATGTTCCTGCTGGCCTTTGATGTTCTGCTTTTATCTGTTGACAAGTTAAACATTGTCCCACGTATTCGGCTATCTCACTTTTCATGTTCGGCCACCAATAGTGCAACTTCAAATCTCTATACATTTTAGTAGCTCCAGGATGAACAGAATAGGGTGTCATATGAGCTTCAGATAAAATATTACCTCGGATATTTTCTGTATTAGGTACATATAATCGTCCTCTAAACCGCAAGATATCATCTGCTGATATATGAAAATCTGGAGCTTTTCCATCATGTATATCATTCTTTATTTTGGAATAATGATCATCTTCCTGTTGCCCTTGTTGAATTCTGTTCAGTAAAGTTGGCTGAAGTGTCAACGCAGCAAGTTTAGCCTCTATAGATCCTTGTGACATAACTTCAATACCCATTTTCTGTAAATCTATCAATTCTGATTTTTGAGTTACAATCATATTCGAAACACTGGATGTCGACTTCCTACTCAATGCATCAGCTACAACATTAGCCTTACCGGGATGATAGTTTATTATACAATCATAATCCTTTACCAACTCTAGCCACCTTCTTTGTCTCATATTCAATTCCTTTTGTGTAAATAGATACTTCAAACTTTTGTGATCAGTGTAAATCTCACACCGCTCTCCATACAAATAATGCCTCCATATCTTAAGTGCAAACACAGCTGCGGCGAGTTCTAAATCATGTGTAGGGTAATTCTTTTCGTACTCTTTTAGTTGTCTAGAGGCATATGCAATAACTTTACCATTTTGCATCAATACAGATCCCAAACCATTCTTTGAAGCATCACTATAAACTACAAAATTTCCAGTACCAGATGGGATTGAAAGGATAGGGGCTGAAGTTAGTCTTTTCTTCAATTCCTGAAAACTTTGCTCACAAGCATCTGTCCATTCAAACTTAGTACTCTTTCTGGTTAATTTCGTTAAAGAAGAAGCCATTTTGGAAAATCCTTCCACAAATCTACGATAATATCCAGCTAAACCCATAAAACTTCTTACCTCTGAAGGATTTGTAGGTCGTGGCCAATTATTAATAGCCTCTACTGTACTTGGATCTACTGATATACCCTCACCCGATACTACATGTCCCAAAAATACAACTCTATCTAACCAAAATTCACATTTCTTAAACTTAGCATATAACTGCTTGTCCTTTAAGACCTGCAGAACTATTCTCAAGTGTTTCGCATGTTCTTCCTTAGTACGAGAATAAATAAGGATATCATCGATAAATACAATTACAAACCTATATAGAAAGTCTCCAAATACCCTATTCATCAGATCCATAAAAGCTGCTGGGGCATTTGTTAACCCAAATGGCATTACCAAAAACTCATAATGACCATATCTCGTACTAAATGCTGTCTTAGAAATGTCATCTCCCTTTATTTTAAGTTGATGGTATCCAGATCGCAAATCAATCTTCGAAAATACAGATGCACCCTGAAGTTGATCAAGCAAATCATCAATTCTCGGTGATGGGTATTTATTTTTAATTGTCACCTTATTCAACTCTCGATAATCGATGCACAGCCTCATAGTACCGTCCTTTTTACGAACAAACAATACTGGTGCACCCCATGGTGAAAAGCTAGTTCTAATAAAACCTTTATCTAACAACTCTTGTAATTGTAACTTCAACTCTTTTAGTTCAGTTGGGGCCATTCTATATGGAGCCTTGGAAATTGGAGATATTCCTGGAATTAAATCAATTACAAACTCTATCTCACGATCTGGTGGTACCCCAGGTAAATCATCAGAAAATACCTCTGGAAATTCTTGTGCCACTGGCACATCACTAAGATTTGGATTGTGTTGTGCTTCAATAGCATTAACACTAACCAAATACCCTGCACACCCACTATCTAGTAACCTTTGTGCTTTCAATACCGATATGGTTGGAACTCTAAAATCTTTTTCGATCCCAATGAATGTAAATGGCTCATTTCCCGAAGGTTGAAAGGTTACTGACTTCCTCATACAATCTATAGTAGCTTGATATTTTGACAACCAATCCATACCCAAAATTATATCATAATCTTTCATTTCTAACACAATTAAATCTGCATAGAGCTCTCAATTTTCTATGAGGATCGCACATGCTCTTACAATTAGATTGGTTTGTTGTACATCTCCAGATGGAATAGTTACACTATAACTAACCTCTTGTATATCAGGTGTCCTACCCAACCTCCTCACATACTCAGTAGACACAAATGAATGTGTAGCTCCAGAATCAAATAATACTAGTGCTGTGATGCCAAAAATAGAGAATTTACCTGTTACCACGGATGGATTTGTCTCAGCATCAGACCTGGTAATAGTAAACACCCTAGCTGGCACTTTCTTTTGCTCCATAGGGTTTGGATTACCTGGGCATGCTCTAGCAAGATGTCCCATCTTTCCACGAACATAACATGTTCTAGTCTCTATAGGACATGCTCCAGTATGCTGTCCACCACATTTGGGACAAGATGGTTATGTTGTTGAGGCTTTTCCTTGATCTATCCTTGGACGTTTGCCCTGATCCCAATGTTGTTGTCCTTTTCTCGGTTGAAACTTAGGCTTCTGATTTTGTCCTTGGAAAGACCTTTTCTTATCGTTTCTAGGCCAATGCTGTCCTTGACCTTGCCTAAACTGTCGACGAGCCTCTTGAGCACAACTAATCCTTTGTTCGGCTTGTTCTGCAACTAAGGCTCTCTCCGCAATTTGAGAATATGAAACATCTAGGATTCCTGCCATGCTTACATCTCTATATAGTTCCGGTCTTAGCCCCTCAAGAAATCTTTCTACCTTTAGTACCTCAGTATTAACCATGTGGGTAGCAAACCTGGATAGTTGTTCAAACTTACGAATATACTCTCGCACTGTCATCCCTCCTTGTCTTAACTGTATAAATTCCTTCATCTTCATGGCTCGAACAGGGGCTGTAAAATATTTATTACGAAATAACTCTTTAAATCTCTCCCAAGTCATGGCATTTACATCTTCAATGCTACTCATCGTATCCCACCAATGTCCAGCACTACCTCGTAGCATAAAGGATGCACAAACCACTTTTTCTACTTCTGAGACTCTCGTATACCTGAACATATTCTCTAAAGTTCTCAACCAATCCTCTGCTGCAGTTGGATCTAATGCATCCTCAAATATTGGAGGGTTTAGTTTTCTAAATCTTTCTCCAACTGTCTCAATATGTTCAGCCCTTTGCTGTGGTTGTAAGAATTCAGCCCTTTGTTGTTCTCCCTTTTCTCTTTGTTGTATTAATTGTTGAATTTGTTGAGATTGGCGCTCAACTAATTCTATAAGCCTATCAATAACAACATCTCGACTGTCATCTTGAACAGATACCTCTTGCCCGGGAATTCTAGCTCTACTACTACTAGCATCTCAGGTTCTCACATGGTTACAAATAAAGGTTGGCCAATATCATTCATGAAATATGTAAAAATAATGCAACAAATAAAACTTACTGGCATAGCTGTTCTCTTTCATATTCCGAGATCATGTACATGGACAGTCTACAGAATTATAACCTCGCTCTGATACCACTCTCTGTCACACCCCAAAATTAATATTGATATCTATACACAACCTAGACATAGAATTTTACATATATTTTTTTTTGTTGAGTTTGTTAACTTCTAATCACTTGTGACACGATCATATAATATATCGAAACCCAAAATCATATCGCCATAATCCAACATATATATTCAGAGCTTATAAACATGTCTATAGGCCATTTCAAAAGTACACTATATAGGATTCCAAAATATAACCCTATAGATGGCAGCCTACAAAATAACCCTACAGGTCGTCATCCATGTACATCGAACTCTGGAATCCTGTAGGAGCTCCACAGCTAGCCATGCTCTCTATGTAGTTCCATGTTCACCTACAATGCAAGAACTACGTAAGCCAATGCTTAGTAAGCAAAATCATGCATGTCCTGAACATGAGTAATAACGACATATGACACCATGCTATTTACTTTAAATATCACGATAAAAAAGTATCATATTTCAATATTCGTCAAAGTCGACTAGAAATCATTTCACTTGCAATCTTTCATTTCATTGGGCCCTTGACCCACCTACTATGCACCGGATAGAGCTCTGCATAATATCAATATCAATAATCAAGTGGCCAATATGAAATCGACACCGACAAGTGGACCATCCTCTCGTGACCACTAGAGGCCCATCCCCTGACTACCCCTATGATCACCCAAGAAGTCTCCCACCCGGCAGCGCCAATAATCATAACAAGGGCATAGTCGAGTGGTCCGCCCTCCCGTGATCACCAAAGGCCCATGCCTTGTCTACCTTTGCAATCACCCAGGAAGTAACACCCGCAATGCCCAACATATCACATAAGCATGCCTCACATGCCTCGGTGCCCTAGTAGTGGTCAATAAAACATTTATAAAGAAAACTCACTTTGAAATCATGTTTCGCATGCAGGATTTTCAACCATAATCACATGTCATGCATGCATATGAAAATGCTCATGAATGACATATTTAATGTAAATCGATGTCTATAGGTTAAGCAACCTCATACTCAATGATCGTAACCACCATATGATGTGCTATAAGCCTCTTATCAAAGTTATGTAGATATCTCAACATTACTATGTCACATATACTAGGTTCTTGCATCGTAGTTGCAAATGGATTTTCACTTACCTTTCGCCTTTATGTGTGTAAAGCTCCTATGGAGTGTGTATCAATTCCCTTTTTCGCTCAACGTCGAAAAGTCGCATGTATTATCATCTAATATTAAATACAATCCTCCATTTAATAATCTTAACGCACACAATCCCAAAATATGTCCATTCATGCCAAAACAATTTAGACAAAATCATTATTTCAAGTTACCGATGGCCTTACAAACTAATCCAATAAGTCTCGCTATCTCTCGAGTCCAATTATGAACGTCAACGTCATCCAATTGTTTTCGACAACCTAGTATTCCTTATGATATATTTTCTAGGCCCAAGAGTTCATTAGGGGACATCTAAATGTTGAAATCACATTAAATATCCAAATGGACAGAATCTGTTTTCTAGGTTTCCATCACCGTCCACTCATTTTTCAAAATCTTTTTCATGTCCTTACCTACATTTAACGGCTCCCAAACTTTTACCACACACCTATAACATATATGTGAAGATAATCAGATCATAACATGGTGACAAATGAAGTGTTTGGAGCTTCAAAGACAGTCCATTTTCCACTACACAAAATCAGGCAGTTTTTCCCTTTGACTGTTTTCGGTTTCCATTTTATTATTATGATACCTACAGAATTATTGGCAATTAAAATCATTTCTACACTCCCTACTTATATATAAAAACGTTCGTATTGATATATATAAGTTAAACACTAAGTATCATCCCAAAATCAAGGTATAAATCACTCAATCCAGCAATTCCTCATCTCTGTCCAGATTAATTTCTTTCAAATTCTTGCCATTAATTACCCCTATTTAGGCATCATAACATCATTAACAACACTCCAACTTAATCACAAACAACTTCAGATGTTCAAGAAATCATAAACCCCTTAAGAAATAATAGAAACAAACCTCAAAACTGTGGAGTAACAAGGCTGTTCAGAAATTCCAGCTTCTTGTTTCTGTTTCTCTATGACTGTTTCACCCTCTTTTCACTTGGAATCACTTAGGGACGAGTTCAGGGAGTTAATATATTATCTAGGAGGTAAATGAGTGGTCTTTAAATAGTTTAAGTCGTGCATATTACTTAAGGATTAAGAATATCATGGGCTGCAGCCACCTCAAGCAATCAAGGTGAGTCACTAAGCTGGAGCTGTCATCTTGGCTGCAATACTTGACTTTTCTACCATTATTTTCGTGTCCATTTATGATATTTAAGATATATATTCATCCTATATTAAGTCCTTGGGGATTAGACACGAAATTCATGCCTTAAGGTTGAAGCAACTATATATTAAAGTGAAAAGTCCCCTAGCATGAGCTGTCCAAGTAGGAGGTGGCTTCTTGCAGCCAACTTTGACTTCTCCCTTGCACCAAATGGAGCCATATGTGACTTAGAAGATTTATAAATATCTTGTGTAAAGTTCTAAGGACTTATAGGACGTGTTGGAGGCTTAAGGTTGAAGGAATTAAAGGTTAAAGTGGC